>NC_081412.1:68201501-68259001 GCF_030272615.1 Cryptomeria japonica
TTCTTGCCACATCACCCCTAGCCTTGGAAATCCTATAAATAGACCTCATTTTGGAGCACAAAGGGTCCCAATTTCATATCATTCTTGCATATCATTTGATCCCATCTCATTCTCATCTTATGCATTGTTATTATAGGCATCTAGCTTATAGTTTATCAGTTTTAGCAATGTTATCATGCTCAATTTTAGCTTAAATCTTAGCTTAATCATGCTAGATCAATCATTCGTGTAGCTTAATCATGCTATTCTTGCTAAGATCATGCATTTTCATCTTTCAAATCCTCCATCTAAGTGTAGTCAAGTCATTGGAGTATGCATAATCAGATCTAAGAGCATTTTTCATACTCGCATTTACTAGGAGGCAATAAGTTGATTAGCTATGGTTTTGTCTTTCTTTGGTTTAAATATTCTAACCATGCTTGTAATGATTTATTGAGTGCATTGTGTTTCCAGGTACAGGTACACTTCACAGAGCACGACATTTTGGCACCCACCTGGGGCCGGAATCATCTCTTTTGGCCTCTTAATCTTTAGCAAACTTCATCTCTGTCTGGCTTTATTTCAAAAATTTGTACGAGTTGCCTTTTCAGCTTGCACGAGCTTCCTTTTAGCCCAGGATGACACTTCATCCTGACTCGTATGAGTCCATTTACCTTGTCGTATCAGGTATAAATTCATGTCGTACAAGTTAATTTCCTAATAAATCATGTGTCATACGAGTTAATTTTCACTCTCGTACTAGAGCTAATTCTATTTTGTATGAATTTCTGGCTTCAAAATCTTATGTCGTACGAGTCTACTTTTATTCCTATGTGAAATCTAAATTTATGTCATACTAACTGGTAAATCATGTCATATGAGTTTCTACATCTCTAATTTTTTGATAAACTGCAAGTTAGAATTTTCAAGTTTGTCTATACGTTAGTAATTTGCATTTTTGAAGGCCTTCTAATCATTTTTAGCCCTTGAAAGTGCTCGGGCATGCTCTTTCAAAATCCCATCTACAACTCTTGGAGACCTTTCCAACGAGTTAAATGGTTCATCATTTCGAGTCCCGAGCAAAAAGTTATGCCTATTTGAAGTTAGGCTAAAATTTCATATAGTTTTTTTTTTTAAATTTCATAGTTCGGATCACTAATGCTAATCGTGTTATGTCTATGAGATGTTTGCAGCCTAACTCTTTTCTGCAGGACGCTTGTCAAAGACAAATTCAAAACACAATCATGACTACTAATGGATCTATTTTGCAGGTTGCCTAAGGATTCAACAAAAACTTTGTGTATTCTTTAATATTTTTTGGCACACTTCAATTTGGGCTTAAAGAAATGAACTATCATGTCTTATATTCTTGTGATGATAGGCGAGTATGCTCTCACCTTTCTTAGGTGATCAGAAAGCTAGACTCATCTTTTTTCTTTCATTAGTGCATCTCTTTAGCAGGCCTGCACTCTCGAGGAGTTATTAACTCTTAGCCCTTAAGGCCGGTGAGAGGGGAACGACCTAAGTGGGAATGGCTAATGCCAAGTAATCCAACCCACTATAAAATAAATGTGTTTTTGATGAAAATCAAAGCAACGACAGTGCTTGAGAATAGCTCTCCTCCGTACCTTCAGGTATATCAAACCTTGGTTTTCAAGGCTTGGAAACCTCTTAATTGAGTTTATACCCCGACACGCCGAACGGATCCCTTACTAGTGCCGGTTAAAATAGAAGCTAACTGATTCACCTCCGAAAGGGTGATAATCTTTGTGCAAGAGAGATAGTAACTCTCCCAAGACACTTGCCATATCATGCCCCCATTAGCATTTGGAGTCAGATAATGTGGTGTTGAGAATCCATTGCGTGAGACTCACCATCCGTATTCTTATTAACTATTAGGTGTGTACCTAAGTCAGCAAGCAAAGGTTTTCATTCTCAGCCAACTTCCTTACGGTTTAGTTTGATTGAGAGTCATTTGTCACATCATGTGTTTGTTGTGTATTCATCCATAAATTGAAAAATCAGACACTTAAAACTAGAAAACCAAAGTAAAACATCAAAATTCAATGATCAAAAACTCAAACAAACAAACACTTTTTACACTTATTAAAATACATGTCGTACGAGTCAAGATATTCTGTCGTACTGCTTGATCTTCTGTCGTACGAGTCAAGGTTCTATGTCATATGAAACGCTGCTTTACACATGAAGTCACTAGTTTGTCATTCTGTTTTGTATCTCTTGTCATTCTATGCTGCATAATCTATCGTACGAAACTCTGCATTTGTAGTCCAGAACTATGTCTTACATGCCTGTTTCAGATTTATCATTTCTACCTAATCAATTTGTAGTAAACATAAACACCTGTTATCTATCAATCTATGCTTAGATTGTCTACTTGGTTTGCTTGGTCAAGTTATCATTCATCAAAATCTGACTCTAGAAGATAAACACCCCAAGATTTTCAAAGTGTTCACCCTTAACAAGTTCAAAATCTAAACATCTCAAAGTGCATTATCACCCTCTTTGATAAACTAGTCACTCAAACATAGTTTCTCATCAGGATCAATCATCCTTTATCATGAAACTAAAACTTTTGGTCAGGATAACCTTGTCCCACATCGTAGGATATATCGTTCCTACTGGACCTGGTTCTTATCAAATCACCATCATTGCACCCCTAAATTGAAGATCGAAAAACTTGCAAACTTTTAAACACTTGAATTATCCTTTAGTGTGATATCACTCTATTGCCTTGAAATTGACTATTGATCACTTACCCAAAACAACCTTTTGGACAATTGAATCCTACGCAAAATAACACACGTGTATGCCTATTCTAACTAGAGCTCAGAGACAAAGGATCACAGAGATTGAAACGGAAACAAAAACATTTGCAATAGCTGAAAATCATATCAACATGGCATACCAAAGCAAAATACAAGTAACAAGCCAGCATATCAGAGCAATCAAACAAGTTCAAAATTAGAACCCAACTATGTTAAAACCTCACAAGGATTCAAATACATCTCCAAAGAAAAGTGGTTCTTTTATGCATCTCTTAAAGAGATCCCTAAAGGATTTGGCTAAAGAAGATCAAAATCGTGCACCCATATCTAACAATGATCCATCCATCTATAAGCAAATTGACTCTCCAAAAGAATCTATTCCTACACCTCTTGAAAGCTTGCAAGAACCTTCCATAGCATCCTTGCCAAATAATGCATCCAAAGCTAAAGTTCCCCAAGCGATATCCAGGATTGCCATCAAACCTATTTCAGAGGATCCTATTCAAAGCTCATCTCCTTCATATCCAAACATTGATTCATTACAAAATCCCCATAACACTTCCTTGCAAATTGAAGTTCTCATTCATAGAACGCTTTTTAAATGTGTCCTGATAGATGGTGGAGCTAGCTTGAACATTTTCTCTTTGAGTCTTGTCCATGCTCTAGGATATTCAGAAGATGCATTTGATACTCGAAAAAGGATAAAAATCAAAGTCTATGGTGAAGAAGAACATTACTCTAAAGGAATTGTTGTATTACCCCTCAGAGTGGGACCTTTACAAAAAGAAACAACATGCCAAGTTTTAGACTTGGACCTACCATACAATATACTCTTGGGAGGACCATGGATACAGGATATGCAAGCTATCCCATCAACCTATCATCAATGTGTCAAATTTACCTACGAAGGATAGGAAATCACAATACCAGTAGACTCAAATCTAGTGCAGTGTTGTTGTAATATGAGATCAGCTCAAGAGGTCATTGTTTCACATAATAGAGAGGTAGTAGCTTCAAGCACACAATCCAAAGAACAATCATTTGAATCAATTTTGTCAAACATGGAAAAACAAATATAGCTAAGAGATCAAGGGACCGGAGAATATATGCTATCATGGAAAAACAAACAAGAGCAACTTCAAATTGAGAGGGATGAAAAAGAAGATATAGGAGTCGATGTAGTTCACACGTATGCAAAACTAACATTAGGAACTAGCCTACTTGAATGAGAATCACATTCGACTGACATGGACTTAACCGAGGACAATCAAGATTTTCTTATACGAGGTCATTCTGACAAGAGTATTGTTCTAGACATCGAAATACATACTGAAAACTCTGACATCTCTATCATGATCACCAATATCTCTGAAACATATCAACCTGAAGATCCTTTATCCTTAAGCTATCCTGAACCTATGGACAGGGAAAATGAAGGACATACCACCAATGATACCTTACCTAATGACCATACCATATCCTTATATCTTAATGAAATCAAACCCGCAACAACTTTCACCAGGGATTCCGCTAACGTATCTTTGAGTCAAGTGGGTGTTAAATCTCCTAGTCGCAAAACTGAAAATCAAGAAAACAATATCAGGTCTAATGCTGAAAACCATTTACTAGCAACATTAGACCGCAAAAAGTAAAAATAAAGGATGCATCTAACGGTGAAAACCTCCTCGAGGCGCCCGAAGATGGGAGATTTGACACCTTACCTGAATGTTATCAAGAGAAGTTATCTATCATAATGGCACCAACAAAGGTAACTATCATTGGCACAACTGATCTACATCCAACAACTTCTCTATCAAAACTAGCAAGACAAAAATACTTGAAACCATTTAAAAGATGGCAAGTCAATTTTACCTGTTCATATATAGACATTGCAGGGTTTGATCCATATCTTACAATACATCACCCAAATATCAGTCTGAGAGAACACATCAATAATAGAACACGGCATGGATCAGGAGCAGGTATTCTATTCATCACACCACAAGGGCATACAATCCTGAAAGTATACAAATTAAGCTTTCTGTGTACAAACAATATAGCAGAGTATGAAGCATTGGTAACAGGTATCAAAATGGATGTAGAATGGAACATTAAACAACTTCAAGTCTTTGGAGACTCTCAGCTTGTCATTAATCAAATCAATGATGACTATCAAACCAAAGATGACAAACTCATGCCTTACAAAAAGATAGTGGATGATATCAAAAAATACTTTGTAGAAATAACTTTTGAACAGATCCCCAGAAATGACAACAAAGTAGCAGACGCCATGGCTACACTTGCTTATCTATTGCAAACATGGGAAAATAAACAGCGTTATGAATTCCTGATTGAAGAGTTGTTTCATCCCGCCTTTAAATGTCCTGATTCCCAAACCATATGTCAACTTATTGGACACAATTCCTCCCGCTATGGCCAAACTTACACATACTTGAAAGACAATATCTTACCTACTGACTTATCAAAAAACCAAAAGAGAAACTTTATTCGCCAATCCTCTCATTTTCCTCTCATCGTAGATACCATGTTTAAATGAGGTCTAGACAGTACTCTCTTAAGATGTCTCGAACAAGAAGAATCTGAGAAGGCCTTACATGAAGTCCATAACGACATTTGTGGCACTCATTCAAGTGGTCTTACCCTTTCAAAAAAACTCATACGCTTGGGCTACTATTGGCTGACTATGGAACAGGATTCTTTCAAGATAGCAAGAACATGCAAACAATGTCAAATCCATGGGAACTTCATCCATGCACTAGCACAAGAACTACATGCTTTAGCAACATCTTGGCCTTTTTGTCAACGAGGACTTGATCTAGTAGGAAAAATAAATCCTTCCTCATCTAATGGACAAAAATTCATCTTGTTAGCTATAGAATATTTCACAAAATGGATTGAAGTTGTACCTCTCATCAATATCACAAGAAAACAAATTGTTACATTTATCTTGAGTTACATCATCTGTCGCTATGGAATACCAATGACCATTATCACTAATAATGGGCGACCAATCAAAAATCAAGATGTACAAGAGCTATGTGAGAAGTTCAAAATCCAACACAGATTCTCCACACCATATTATCCACAGGGAAATGGGCAGGCAGAAGCATCTGACAAAACTATTCTAAAAATCCTTAAAAAGACAGTGAATGATGTTGGAAAAGATTGGCATATCCAACTAAACCCTTCTCTATGGGCCTACCGCACCAGTATCCACACACCGACAAGTGCCACACCTTTCTCTCTTGTATATGGATCAGAAGCCATATTGCCAATCGAAGTAGAGATACCCTCTCTATGTGTATCACTAAAAGGTCTCATCGCAGATGAAGAACAACGAGTATCTAGACTAAAAGAGTTAGAACTAATCCATGAACGAAGACAAAATGCCTTTGATCATCTAAAGGTATATCAGAAAAGAATGTGTCAGAGCTATAATCATAAGGTCAAGCCACGAATCTTTCAAGTGGGAGAACTAGTGCTAAAAGAAAATCCACACAACCAGGAAGATCGAGAAAAGAAAGGAAAGTTTGAACCAAACTGGTTAGGTCCATTTGTGGTCATAACAGTATTTGGGTCAGGAGCATATCAGCTATCAACACAAGATGGAGATCAACTTGAGGAAGCTATCAATAGCATGCACTTGAAGAAGTTCTATGTCTGAAAACTCAGGAAAAAATCAAAAACACTAAAAAATCAAAAAAAATCAAAAACAGTGAAAAATCAGAAAAATCAAAAATAGTGAAAAATCAGAAAAAATCAAAAACATCAAAAAAAGAAAAAGAAAGAAAGAAAAAAAATCAAATATCAGAAAAAGTGCAATAAAAACAGATGGTGAAAACCTGGCAAACAGGTGCTATCTGTCAACTAGCTCTTCCATCTATTAGTTCATGCATGCATTCTTCCATCAGCGTTATGCATGCCCATCATAAGCATTTGTACATACACAGACATCCCAGGTGGCTTCTTACCATGGTTTGGATCATTGGATATATCATAACGACTTTGTTTCTAGGCTTGGGGCAAAATCCTACATCTAGCTAGGGGCAAAAACTCATGATCATTCTGAGCTTAATCAAATAGGTAGAACAAACAGTTAGACAACTCTTATCAAGTGAAAGCTGAGACACATCCAACATTGAACATGAGATCAAACTATCAACTATCAAGCTATCACAAAATCAATCAAAGCACATCACACACTTTTTAGTGAATAATATCTTTTGGATAATGATTTTAACATGATTGTTCAACTTTTCTATATTAATTTTCGCTATCATGATTTCTGAGTGACTCCAGGATGTCATTGACTAGAGGAACAAGGAAGAAACATGATATTTTTCTTGTCTCCTATCTGAAAATTAATCTTTAATATGTGCAAATTTGTCTCGGGACATGATCATCAGAATATCATTGAAGACATTTCCAATTTGAGTATTGAAATGATTAATACTTCATGTTTTATGCAAACAACACTTAGGTCATCTCGGTTCAATTATACCTAGATGCTTGTGTTAACTTGCTATATCAAAATCTAGGAAAGAAGTGCTCAGGTCATCATGGTTTAATTATACCATCGATGTTTGCACTCACTCCCCACATTTCAAAAGCTCAATGATGACAAAAGATGCAAAATAATCCAGTGACTAGTCTGGTCATAGTTTGCATAACTTCACGTTCCATTGCATTTTAGCTTGCATTTCATTCTTGTATGGGATCCTGAAAGCTCCTTTTATCCAAGGTTAAATCTATCTCAAGAATCATCAAAGTATCATCACAAGTGTATACACAATCAAACGAATGACTCACATCTCTCTCATGATATTATCGACCCAACAAAAAATCTTAGGCTATCTCTCTCAACAAAATCAACAATCAGCATATCCAAATATTTCAGCAACTTGATATCAACAAAATGTCAGTTCTTTATCTATCAACCTTATCAAATAAAATCAATCAATCAAACCTAATCAATTCTATCATGTCTTATACAGGATGAATCCTTCCTAAAACCAGACGATCTGATTCGGATTCATGTCTTATATAGGATGTATCCTTCCTAAAACCAGACGTTTTGATCATGTCTTATATAGGATGAACCCTTCCTGAAACCAGATGCTTTGATCATCGTTGTCTTATACAGGATGAATCCTTCCTAAAACCAGACTGAATCAAATCAATCAATATTTTTCAATCTTAACCAATCTAAGCAATCAAGCTAATCAAAGAACTCGCATTTTCATCAACCACAGTTGCAGAAATCAAATCAAATCTATTGGGATATCAATCTCGCAAAAACTCCAAAGATCAATTATCTCAATTGATCTCCCAAGGGGGCATCATCATATCAGAATTTAGCAATCAAGAGCTGGGGCATCCTATCAAATCAATATCATCATCAAAATGAGATTATTCTTTGAATCAATGTGTCATCACACCTCGCTTCAAACAGGGACAAAATGTATACACCTAAAAATGGTCTGAAGATAATTAATTAAATAGGCATATACATATACATATACATATGCATATACATATATATATATATATATATATATTATTAAATATTAGGGTTAGGATTAGGGTTACATTTAAGGTTAGGGTTATGATTAGGTATAAGGTTAGGCTTACAATTAGAGATAGAATAGGGTTAGAGTTTGACAATTTAAATTATCCTTAATACTAACACATTTGGTAGGCTCCTTTCAGCGGTGGCACTCCCTTTGGGAAACCAGAATAATCACCTTGTTGAAGCAGTTGTCGCTTAGAACTTGATTAAACTTGCTCATTATCAAGGGTTTAAGTAATTTCACACATTTGGGTTGAAGGTGATTCAATGCTTGAAGAAAATTTAGAAGCCTAGCTCATCTATTTAAAGTTTGATTAATATTTTTATTTCCCACATCTTTAGGGAAGGTAATGCCTTGGCCGACTCATTTGCTAAATGTTATGGATTATATTGTTATTTATGGTTGGTAATGTTTTGAATTTTAATTTATTTATCTTTTCCAAATTCCTCTTTGGAGTTTGGGTGGCGAGTCTCATTATTGATTGAAAATATTATTTTTTCCATTTAATGATGGTCATGCAGATTATGGGTATCTTTTTTGCCTAGTTTTCCTTGAGGACAACTTGGAAAGTGTTTATCAAAAGGACTTCTAATGGTGTTGGGTGTCTTGAGTGTGATTCTTTGGATTCTTCTCATAGTGGATGTTGGTTCCTAAAAAAGGGTTTACACTAATAACTAGTAACCAAGCTGATCATTCCATTACCTATGGAGAAGCCAACTCCAATTATCAGTACTTTCCTAGGCTTGGACCAACTAGCAAGGATATTTTAAACCCCTTTGCACTTTATGCTCTACAAAACCAGGGAGGATGATCCCTTAATGCACTTACAACATCTGCAACAAAGTTTGCAAATGGCAATGAAGAACAACGTTAAAATAAAGCAGATAATCTCATCAAAAGGGCTCAAAAAAGAGGGAGAATTATGTTAAAGAATGGCTAATTATAAATGGTCCTCAACCAATTTGGAGCATGAGATGAAATAAAATACACATACCCACTCCCAAATAACAAAGTAAATAAAGTAATATATGGGTGTTTGATGTATTCTAAAAATGAAAAGAGAGCTGCATAGACTAGTGCTTATCCTAGGGCATGGAGTCAAACAAGAGAAAGCATACAGAACTCCATTAGTGAATATAACATAACCAATAGATCTTTTCCATATTAATGCCTTACATTAATAGATCTTCTCTTGCAACTACATAATTCTTTTTATAGATCCAAACTATCTACTTAAAACACTGCAAGCTATTTTAAAAAAATTAATTCTTCCCTTGGAAGAAAGCAATAAACAACAAACACATTTTAGGAAATATGAAAAGATGAATTCAAAACACCCTTGATGCTTCATATTCAAATGAAAATGAGTACATAATCTTGGAGACAATCCTGCAACATTAAACTCTAAACACATAAACTAGTAACATTCATATATGGAATCCAAATTTACAGTCTGATAGTTTTGTCTATGACTTTCAGACTCTACACTAACTCTATTTTCAAACAACTCCTTACAAAAGTTCTGAACCCTTTTAAAAATGAAAGAAGAAGAAGATATAGAAGAGAAAAAGACTTTAGATTAAAGAAAATTATGCCACATGTCCTCTTCCAAAATTGATTTGCTGATGTCATCTGTCATTTCTCTCCTCTCTCTGCAACTGAAGAACATTCCATGTTTACCTTGACCTGTACTCTTCAAAATATCTTCTAACTAAAAAATATTCCCCTGTTGAGTCTCTCTTTCCCGTGAAAACACCTTTTAGTGTGCTTTTCAAAAGTGAAAATAAATTTTCCATTATACCATGTTTACTTACTACACATTTGTCTTTACCTTCAGTGAAAACATTTGCTCATCATGGAAAATATTTGTTACATCGGATTCTTCCTAAGTAAAAACATTCTCCCCTCATTTTATCTATTACATCCTTTGAAAATGTCCCTCTCCTTGAAAATTTTGTGATCTGGGCACTTATGCAAAAACACTTTAATTCATGTAAGAAATAACAGACCTGTGTTGATTTTTAGGGCCCCTCTTCACACTGCTGGGTTGTTTTGCATATTTAGGGCAAAACACACTACTTTATTTTTACTTGTTTTTTGCCCCATTTTTGGTTTGGTAAATGGCGGGCTCCATTATGAAAACCCTCAAACTGCCTATGCCACGTGTTGTCTTCCTACTAGTTCGCATGCCTGTCAACTATCCACCTCATCACCATGTGTTCTCGACCCCTGGAAACCAGCTTCACTATCCTAAACAAGTGGAAGTATCATGCGATTGCACGATCATTATCATCCTTGCATCTTTGTTTGTGAGATCATGATGGCCATCAGAGTTGATCAGGCTTTAACTCCTTGCAAGCCTCTTCACATTTGTTGGCCACCATATTTTGCACTCTGATTGATCTCGTTGTCTGCATGCGTGTCTATCGCAATTGCCACCAACTTTGCCTATCAAAATAACCATGCAGAGTGTCGCCTGGGTCGCAAGGGCCACATGGTGATATGAGGCTTGTTCATGTGACTACCACATCACCGCCAGTTGTCGCTAACTCACCAACATCCTCTCCCTCCAAGCTACTTGGCACCGCACATGTATGGGACCTGAGCTCGGTTATGAGGAGCAAAAAGCACATGCCTTTTACTCACTCACTAAGTGAGGTAAAAATTATAAAAAGGGCCACTAAGTTCCCTACCGGATGAATGTGGGATAAATGCCCATGCACAGTCTAGCAACAAAATTCCTCCAAATGCACTCCTTTTGACCCCCACCCCCAATGCAAGCATCCACATTTCACATATATCTTTGCCAGGCAACTGTAATTTTAAACATTGACGGATTTTCCCAACCTTATGTGCTTCGATGAATGCACAAAATACAACTCCACAACTCCACTATCGGTACAGGAAAGACATTGGATATGTAAAATACCATACATATATATCAAATAGTCCATGTGTCACAAATTTTGATGCTCAAAATCATTTCTAAACTCCCTAGTCGGCACAAACTAGAGGATACAAGACAAGGTTGGGGGAGATGGCATTGTGGCATTTGGTATTTTGCCTGCCAGATGCATTTCCAGCGAGTTTCAAAGACCTTTCACTTTAATCAGCTGATTATTGATCCCGATAATCATTTTTTACAACTTGAAGCAAAGGATCACACGCCTTGTCAATACCTTCATACTTTTAAGATAAACTTGTTTTATACTTATGTACAATGCATACATATTTACCAAGGTTCTCGATGCAAACTCTCTCTACCCCTTGGCTCTTATGGATGTCGATACCTACCATATCACTGCTCCTCATATTGGAAAATTTTAAAACGTCTTATATGTTGCTCTCATATTTCAAATTTGGTTTTGATTTCTACCAATTAACACTTGCTCAGATCTTCGATCAAAACCACCTCTGGACCCTCGGAAACAACTTTCAAAAACTCCTCAAATGGCTACCTGGGACCATGCCACCTGACAGGCACATAGTCTGATATACTAAAAATCACCCTACAAAATGTATTTCCTTGACACTTATTGAGTCACATAAATTTAATTACCAAATTTCATTAGTTAACTGGTTTTGCACTGTAACTTGCCAGGAACCTCTTCAAACCCAGTTACAAATCAATTTTGAAAACCTATCAGATGAAATCCTGAAGAGATAAAACTTGGCACATTGGCTTATTTCACTACAAGGAATCTCAAGGACCAATTGGTTTGATAAAATGATTATCCAAGAACAAGTTATTAATGTTCAAAGTGAGCCTCCCTGAAACACATTACACTATGCAGGATGCAGAAAACAACAAATTGCAAAAGATTTGACTTTGGAAAATATGTCAAATGAAATTAAGGGAACATGAAAATGGGTAGGGTAGTACACAAATTTGCAAGGAATACAGGAAGACAAGAATTTCCTTATGACAATCAATAGGGTGCAAGATATAAGCCTCCAAAATAGGTTACTCGGGTTTTTTTGAAAATGTGCACCTATTGAACCTTTGTTGATCCCTCAAATCAAGTGCCTCAAAAACTTATCAAATTTGATCATAGGAAGATGAAACTTGATCAATATTCTCTCTAATAAGTGTTCAACCCCTTGCTCGAGTGATTTCCTATGAATTTTACTGGAGCCCAACTTATTATCTCTCAAAAAGCCCTTCTCAAACTAAGTTTCACTGGTGCATTTTTTCATGCCTCAACAAATTTTAACATGGAAACCTTAAATTTTCCTCAAAAATTTGTAGGTGCCAACAGTGGATGGTGTGAGGAATAAGCTTGAGTTGATTACATACGGTGATAGAAGGAATGGTAAGGTGCAGATAATCCTAAAAAAAGGTGTAGTGACTTCATACCTAGAGCTCCTCCATGGCTCTGACCCAAACGTTGTTGAACTCATCTTTTGGGGTTGAAAGGATCATGTGCTTATTGTCTATATGGAAAGAGTGTGGAGATAAATGGGGACTTTATTGCTGAGAAAATGGGGCATCTTATGGAAGGAAAGAAGTTTTTTCAGGGATAGGAAATCCTCAGGGGTTGCAGTCCAGAATATTCTCAAGGGCAAGGAAGGAAACAAGCTAGTGGAGAAGGCAAATGGGGACTACAAAACAAAGTTGCTCAAGCCTCTTTGGGCCTCTTTAGTTAAGGTTATTATGTAGTAATTCCATCTTGATAGGAGATATATGTCTATGTTTGGTTTCCACTTTACTTTGTTAAACCATTTTAGACACAAGATAAAGGTTTCTTTCCCTTTTTATTTGTTATCGTCTCTAGAGCTACGGATTAAGGAGCATAGAAAAATGATAGAAATCAAATTCTGCATGACGGTTTAATATTCTTAACGATGGATCAAATTAATTCCCCCCCTTCTCCCTTGAAGGGGAAAAGATAGAAGAATGTCTCTCCCTCTCTAGATGAGTATGAGGAGTCAGGCTCTAATACTAAGTCGAATACAAATACGAGGGATATATAACTTGGGGATGAGGATGGGAGTATTGAGGCAAGTGTTTCTTATTCTTAGGATAAGGATGTATTTCCTCTCCACACTATGAAGGGTAAGAATTTCTTATGTTGAATTTTTAATTCTTATTTGTAAATTTAACTAAGATCCAACCACTAACCTAGATCTACAGACTAATTCAAAACAACATCAATAGAGTGTTGGCATTTTTAGTTTGTTGGCATTTTGCATATAGATTGCATTAATGATATATTGTCATTGATGTCAATTGAACTAGTAATGGTATTCATGTTATTGTTGATATTGTTGTTTTTGATATTGGCTAGTAACCGGTAAGAAGAGCTTTGTGGAAGATGTTGTAAATTGGTGTGTTAAGTTTGTGAGTTGAACCGGTAAACCGGTGTAAAGGGTTAAACCTTTCTATGCAATGTAACTGGTAAACCCTATCAGTTGTTAAACCCTAACCGATCAAGTTTGTTGGTTTATTATCTGATGAGTGGTAATGATGGAGACACATGTGATCATTGTATGAGGATAAGTTCAGATTATTTTGGCATGTTTATTTGTTGTATAGGGAAGGAGCAAAGTGGATTGCATCTAATGCACATCGTGTGATGAGTTATAAAGTCTGATGAAGCAGTGATCATGGAGCAGTTGGAATTTTCTTGAAGAATGTGAAGAGATTGTTATAATTTCTAACGGTCAAGATTGTACCAACTTGTTTGTAATCTCGATGATGAGAATTAGGTTTTTGTTGTGTTACCGAACTAATTGATTTGTATTTAAGGTCGATGAAGTTGTTTGTAAAAGTTGTTGGAAAGATTGGCAGAAACCTATTGAGTGTGTAGTTGCCTAACTAGTGAATGGATCTGCACTTTGAGTAAGGCAGATTGAAGCTTAAAAGGATCTGATCAAGCAAATGTAGTGCTATTCAAACAGATCAAGAAAACCTGTTGTTTTCTAACAATTACAGCAAAAGTGAAATCCCTTAACCAGGTAAGCTCTAACAAGCTCGGCTACTTATTAAATCCTCTAACAAGGTGGTCCATTAGCTTGGATTCTTAAATCCTCCAATGAGGTTACTCCTAATAGGGTATTGTGCTTTTCATCAAGGCATATTTTTTAAATCCCTTAACCGGGTGATTCCTAACCAGAATTAGTTCTTAACAGGACTTATTGTAAAGCTTTAACAGGCTTGGATCCTAACAGGGCAAACTTCAAAAGAGTTCAGATAGCTATCCTTGTGAGTTTCATCTCACCATGGTTTTTACCTATTTGGGTTTTCCACATATAAATGTTTGTGTCAAGTGGTGAAGGTTTTTGTGGTTATGATCTTATTTGTTGATTTGATTAACTTCTGATAAGGCATGATAACTAGAAGCATTAAGAGATGAATATGTTGAGATATGATTAAGAATTGTTGATGTTTACAAGATTGGAGTTGTTTACTGTTAAGTTTCCATAACAGTCAAATCGGTTGATGTCAATTATTCTTATGAATATTGATCTTGACTATGATATGTTTACTTTATGTGATTGAATTTGAGTTTGGGAACTTTGTATCAGTTTTCAGTATACTGATTCCCACCCCCTTCCCCCCCTCTCAGTATTCTACCAGATACTTATTCTTTCATCATACCATCAATTGGTATCAGAGCATCTCAGGTCCTCTTTAATCTAAAAGCCTAATAGCTTGAGGAAAAGATCTTGTAGATCATGATGAAGAAAGAAGGTCCAAAGTTCAACAAAGATAACTATAGAATATAGAGTGATAGAATGAAGATTTACATTAAGAGTCTTGGTAGTCAATATTGGGATCATATAGAAACTAACTATATTACACCTATGGGAACCCTAACTAATGATCAGAAGAAAGAACAACAAGAAAATCACCAAGCATTAGAGGCTATTATCAGTTCCCTATCTGATGTTGAATATGTAGATTTTCATGGTCTTGAAACTGCATATGAAGTGTGGAAAAAACTTGAAGAGATTTATAGTGGTGATGAACATGTTAAGATTGCTAAAGAGGAGTCTAAGAGGAAAGTTTGATGACATGAGAATGTCTGAAGGTGAGAATATCCAGCAGTATGGTCAAAGGATAAAAGAGATAGTTGGTGAAATAAAGAGTGCAGGAGTGAAAGTGGAAGATGCCACAGTGATCAGTAAGGTACTGAGAACCCTGCTACCGGTCTATGCTATCCGAGTTGTAGCTATTTAGGAGCTGAAATACATTGAAAAGACAAAGGTATCTCTTGACTCTATTATTGGCAAACTTACTGATTTTGAATTAAATGGCTATGATGGTAGTGTACAAAAGTCAGAATCTGCATTCAGAGCTTCTGTCTCTAACCCATCTATGAGAAGAATTAAAGATACCGGCTATAGCTATGAATCTAGATCTAATAGAGATGTTGATGATGAAGATAGCTTAGTGGAACTTGAAGCATTGTTGGCAAAATAACTACCCAGAGGCAGTGGTAAATATATAGGTAAGCTACCTTTAAAATGTTTTGCATGCAACAAGATTGGTCATATAGCAGCTAACTGCCCTAATGGTGAAAATAAATAAAAGAGAGACAAATGTAAGAAGTATAAGGGTAAAGGCAAGAGAAATTGTCTTGTAGCCATTGATAGTGGTATTACTGATGAAGAATTTGATGATGATGCTAGTGAAGATATTGTGTTTGTAGTTATTAAGGAAGAAATATTAGATCAGAAGGCACTAGTATCTAGGATGGACAACTCTGATGATTGCATCATTGATAGTGGTTGTTCACATCATATGATTGGTGATCAGAGCAAATTTCTTTCCCTGAAGGAATTTGATGACGGTGTTGTCAGATTTGAAAATGGCTCGCCCTGTATGGTTAAAGGTAAGGGAGTTATTTCTCTTAATGGCAAAAGCAATGCTGATGATGTCTATTGGGTTGAAGGCCTAAAGCACAATCTTTTGAGTGTGGCACAACTAAATGACAGAGGATACCCACTGGAGTTTAGAAATGGTATGCACAAAATCTTTAACAACAGAGGTGAATTGATTGCAACGGGGAAATAGACCAGAGGTAATCTATTTCATCTTAATCCTAAAGTTAGCAACTGTTTGATTGCAAAAATAGATGATAGTTGGCTTTAGCATAGGAGATTTTGTCATATAAATTTTGACAATATTGTTAAAGTAAGCAAGTCTAAGATAGTAAGAGGTTTGCCTCACCTAGATAAACCAGTTAATGCTCTTTGTAAAGAATGTCAGTTAGGAAAGATGACTTCTTCAACTTTAAAGAGAAAGTCCTTCTAAGAAGAGCACTTGTTATATTTGGTTCATATAGATCTACGTGGAACAATAAGAACAAGAAGCATTCAAGGTGATAGATATTTCATGATCTTCACTGATGATTGTTCAAGGATGATGTGGGTCACATTATTTAAGGATAAGAACGAAGCTTTTGGTAAATTCAAGGCATTCAGTGCCTTAGCTGAGAAAGAGAGTGGCAAAAAAGTTAAAATGTCTGAGAACATATCAAGGTGGTGAATTTACTTCTAAGGAATTCACTAAGTATTGTGATGAGAATGGTATCAAGCGGTAGCTTTCTGCACCAAGGCCACCACAACAAAAAGGTATAGCAGAGAGAAACAACTAGTCAGTGGTTGAAGTTGCGAGGACTATGTTGATACAAGGAGGTGTAGCGAAAACATTTTGGAAAGAAGCTGTAAGTACAGCTATCTACAAAATGAATCGAGTTTTGGTGAAAGGAGGTAAGGACAAGACCCCTTATGAATACTAGTATGGGAGTCCACCTGATGTTATCTATTTTAAGATATTTGGAAGTAAATGCTTTATTAAAAGAGGTGATTACATAAGCAAGTTTGAAGCTAAGAGTGATGAAGGCATATTTCTTAGCTATTCCACTAAGAGTAAGGCCTATAAATGCTTCAACAACCGAACATGCAAAATTGTTGAGAGTGTTGATGTTCGTGTAGATGAATGTCCTGAAGTCTCTGAAGGAATCAGTTTTGAGAAAAAGGATAAAGATCCTTGCATTTTGCTTTTGGAACCTGAAACTGTTAAATCAGAAACCGATAAAGCAAATCCTGATGTATTTGTTCAACCGGAACAAATAATTTCAGAAGAAGATGATAATGAAAAAGTTGAACCTGAAGAGAATGATCATGTTATCCCTAGGTATGTGAGACTAAATTATAGTCTTGAATAGATTATTGGGGATAAGGATGCTAGAGTACTAACTAGAAGGAGAATAAGAGAGAACTCTTGCATGATCTCCACCTTTGAACCTAGAAGTGCTAAGGAGGCATTTGGTGATGATCATTGGGTTAAAGCTATGGAGGAGGAATTGGATCAAATTGAGAATAGCACTTGGACTCTGGTACCCCGACCGGTAAACAAGAATGTTATAGGTACTAAATGGGTGTTCAGAAACAAGTTAAATGAAGATGGTGTTGTAGTTCGCAACAAGGCAAGATTAGTCTACAAAGGTTATACGCAAGAAGAAGGAGAATATTATGGAGAAAAATTTGTATCAGTAGCAAGACTAGAAGGTGTCAGAACTTTACTTGCATTTGCAGCTCATAAGAAGTTCAAGGTATACCAGATGCATGTTAAGTCTGCATTTTTGAATGGAATATTGGAAGAAGAGGTTTATATAGAGTAGCCTGATGGTTATGCATTGATAGATAAGAAAGACATGGTATGCAAATTGCATAAAGCTTTGTATGGATTAAAGCAGGCACCCAGAGCATGGTATGAACGGCTTCATACACATCTAATGAAGATAGGCTTTGCTAGAACCAATGATGACAACAACATTTATCTCAAGTCTGAAGGAGATGAAATACTGGTCAGTGAAGTATTTGTTGATGACATTATATTTGGAGGTAATGATGACATGAGTAATTGTTTTGCAGATGAAATGAAGAATGAGTTTGAGATGTCATTAGTAGGGGAAATAAAAAATTTCATAGGCTTACAGATACAACAAATGAAGAATGGTATTTCCATTACTCAATCTAAGTATGTGAAAGAGGTTTTGAAGACTTTTAGTATGAGTGACTGTAAACCAGTTGGAACCCCAATGGTTACAGGTTGTAAGTTGTCTAAGGAAGATGCATCTAAATCTATAGATGAAAATGAATATAGGTCAATGACTAGGAAATTACACTATGTTGTTCATAGTCGACCGGATATTGCTCATGCAGTTGGTATTGTTGTTATATTTTAGAAGAATCCAAAGGAAGCACATATGATGGCAACCAAGAGAATTTTTTGATATCTGAAAGGTACTATTGATTATGGGTTATGGTATCCATATGGTGGAAATTTTAATTTTAAGGCATACACATATGCTGATTGGGCATGAAATATTGATGATCGGAAGAGTACTATCGGTAGAGCATTCTTTCTAGGAGGAAGGCTAGTTTCATGGAGTTGCAAAAAGCAGAGTTGTACTTCACAATCTACTGTTGAAGCTGATTATGTAGTAGCTTATATGAATTACACACAAGCTATTTGGATGAGGCGCATTTTGGAAGGTTTTAAGATCAAAATCTCAGAACCAATAGAGATTTTGTGTGATAATACAAGTGCAATAAACATTTCTAAAAATCTTGTTTTGCACGCAAGGACTAAGCGCATTGAATTGAAGTATCGCTTCTTGAGGGAAAAAGTTCAAAGTAAAGATGTTATCTTGGAGCATGTTTCTACCAAGGAGTAGCTTGTAGATATCTTTACCAAACCTCTACCTAAGACCACTTTTGAGTATCCTAGAATTTAATCAGGGGTTGTCCCTCTTCATGAAGTTAATTGAGCATGATGTTGATTGCATCAGTCCCTGAATTACTTGTAGAATCTTACATGGATTGATGAAGAAGTGGATGTATTCCACAGGGGGACCATCAAGTTGCAGTATGTTGTTGATGCATAGTGAGAGCAGAATTACCTATTTTTACTTTCACTTTGGCATTGTTGTCAAAGGGGGAGAAGAATTATGTGATTGAGGAGAAGAATTATGTGTCTGATTAGGTGAACCAGTAGCAGGCTAAAGACAAACAGAGCAAGGTGAATACTTGGTAATGTAAATCAAGATTCCTATTCACCAATCTCAACAACAATCAGAGGCATTGATATTTATATTGCCATCAATGCCAAAGGAGGAGATTGTTGGCATTTTAGTTTGTTCATATTTTGCATATAGATTGCATTAATGATATGTTGTCATTGATGTCAATTGAACTGGTAATGGTTGTTGGCATTACAGTAAGAAAGATTGTTGATATTCAATAAGGATATTGAGAAGGTTGTTGAAGATTATTGATCTAACTGAAGAAGGATGATAACTATCTTTATAACGTTATTTTGTCATTGATGTCAAGAAATTGATTATCTGATTCAGTATGATGTTGTCATATCTTGAGAAGATCGGAACGATACATTGAACCTATATCTTGAGATTATTTTCAAATCGAAAGGATACATTGAACCTGGTCAAGTTTGAAGATCTGATGGCTAAGATTGATCATGGGAAATGTGATCAAGGAGATTTAGCGGTTAGCAATTGTTTATAAATAAGAAATTGTTAATAAACAATGTATGTGGTCAAGTGTATGCACAATAATGCTACATAGTGATTACCGAGCACAGAAGCTTAAAGACTTGTTTGAATAATAGAGTAGAAAGCCCAACAGAGGGACAACATAAGTCCTATGACTAGATTGTTTTGAGAAAAAAAGAATCTACTTTAGCATTTTAGATGTGAAGTTGCAGATAGATTTTTATTACTATTATTTTGTAAGTGATAGAAAATCTCTTAACCGAGTAGACTTAACAGTCTTATATGTAAACCCTCTAGCAAGGTAACATTCTAAGTGAGTGTTTGAAATCCTTTAACAAGGTCACTTCTAACAAAGTGAAGATCCTCAAAGATCTAAGGGAAATCCCTTAATCAGGTCACATCTAGCAATGTGTTTGTAATCTTTACTAGGATTTGCTTTTAACCGAGCATACTCTAGAAGAGTATATTTTTTAGTGGGTCAAAAATCCCATAGTGGTTTTTCCCTATTTGGGTTTCCACATTAAATTTGGTGTTATGAGTGTTATTCTGATTATGTGTTCATAAGTTTGCAGGTTTAGCAATTTTTGGTTAAGTTGTTGAAGAATAAGTTACCGAGGTTGAAGCTGTTGATTTTATGGAAGTTTAAGTTTGTATGATTCACCCCCCCCCCTCTCATCTTGTTAGCTATTGGCATTAGCTCTTTACATTAAGTATCAGAACTAACAATTGGTATCAGAGCTAAGGACTCCGAAAGAAAAAGTTTAAAGGTACTTGAGGCAAAGATTCGAAGATGTATAAAAGGGATGCACTGAAGCTGAACAAGTCAAGTTTCTCCACATGGCAAAAAAGGAAGAAGCTGCATTTATCGGGAATTGGAGAATATGCAACATATTATCTGGAGAATGATTACATTGCATCGAGCACCAACCCTATGACCTTGGAAGAGATTAAGGCAAAGAAAGAACATATTCAAGCTATGATTGAAATAACATCAGCATTGGCCGACTCATAATTTAATGATCTAGAAGGCTGCAATGATGCAAAAGCAATGTGGACTAAGCTCATATCTGTATATTCAGGTGATGAACATGTTCAAAGAGAAAAAGTAGATAGTCTAAGAGGACAACTTGAATCCATGAGGATGAATGAAGGTGAGAACATAACCCAATACAGTACAAGACTAAAGGAGATTGTCAATCAAATTAAAGGAGTGGGTGGAACTATTGAAGAAAAGGATATAACAAGTAAGTTGTTGAGAACCCTTCTACTAGCTTATGCTATTCGAGTATCTGCAATCAATGAATTGAGGTCTGTACCTAACATGCCAGTTTCTTTGGATGCTACTATTGGTAAGCTACATGCATTTGAGTTATGTAATTTTGATAACAGTGGGTCTTCGATAAATAAAGTAGAATCTACATTCAGTTCCTTTCATATTGGTGAATCTGATGATTACAATGATAGAATGAGAAAGTACTCTAAAGGGAATCACAGTGGAGCAAGTGAAAGATTTCGCAAGAACGGGGAAAAAGTGCACAAACTGTATGAGGAAATTAAGAAGCAAGAAGAATTTGAAGCATTATTAGCCAGAAGGTTACCGAGAGGAAAAGGTAAGTATAAAGGAAAGCTACCTTTAAAATGTTTCAATTGTGATAAAATAGGACATATGGCTTCTAACTGCCCTGACAAAGAATCTAGTGAAAAGAGAGAATACCGAGATAACAGGCAAAAAGATAACCAATATAGAGGACACTGAGACTTCAAAAGGAGAGATAGAAAGACATGTCTAGTAGCAGATGAGGAATCCAACAATGACGAATCTGATGAAATTGATACTAAGGAAGTTGTTTATGTGGCTATTAAAGATGGATCTGATGAGGAAAGGTATGAAGAAAAAGCCCTAATATCTCACATAAATAATAATGATTCTTGGATCATAGATAGTGAATTTTCACATCATATGAAAGGTGATAAACACAAGTTTGTTAAATTAGAAGACTATGATGGAGGCTATGTAAGATTTGGTAATGATGCACCATGTCCGGTAAAAGGTAAAGGATCTATAACACTTCTTGACAATGCTAAATGTGATGATGTATACTGGGTTGAAGGTTTGAAATACAATTTGTTGAGTGTAGCACAGCTAAACAATATAGGATACCGAATAGAATTTCAAAAAGGAATTGTCAAAGTTCATGACAAACATGGAAAGTTAGCTGCTATCGGGACACAAACAAAAGGTAATACATTTCATCTTGACTCAACTCGGAACAAGTGTCTTTATGCAAAGATAGATGATACCTCATTATGGCATAAAAGGTTTTGTCATGTAAATTTTGATAATCTAATCAAAATAAGTAAGAAGCACCGAGTAAGAGGACTACCGAGTCTTGAAAAACATGAGAATGCTATGTGTTGAGGATGCTAGATGGGTAAGATGACAAGATCAAGCTTTACAAGTAAGTCCTACACTTCTAAAGGAATTTTAGATCTAGTACACACTGATCTTTGTGGTCCTATGAAAGTTCAAAGTTATTATGGTGATAAATATTTCATATTATTTGTAGATGATTACTCAAGGATGATGCCAGTTATGTTTTTAAAAGAAAAATTAGAAGCTTTTCAAATGTTCAAATGGTACAAGGCAAGAGTTGAAAATGAAACAGGAAGGCAACTGAAATGTCTTAGATCTGATAGAGGAGGAGAATTCACTTCTGATGAATTTAACTTATACTACAATGATCATGGTATAAAGAGGCAAGTATCTGCACTGAGAACATCTCAGCAAAATGGGATAGCCGAGAGAAGGAACAAATCAATTGTGGATTGTGCAAGAACCTTGATGATAGAAAAGAGGGTACCTCAAACATTTTGGAGAGAAGCAATCAGCACTGTAGTTTACACCCTAAACCGAGTTCAACTGAAGAAAGGAACTATGAAGACACCATATGAGATCTGGTATGACAAGAAACCTAATGTAAGTTACTTTAAAATCTTTGGAACTAGATGCTATGTTCACAAAGATGACAGAAATGGAAAGTTTGATCAGAAAAGTGAAGAAGGAACATTTCTTGGTTATTCCTCTAGAAGTAAAGCATTTAAATGTCTGATCAAATCATCTAACAAAATAGTGGAAAGTGCAAATGTGAAAATTGATGAATTTGCAGAAAGAAATAATGAAGGAAATTCCAAAGGACCAGAAGATTATGAAGAATTTGTTTATGTTCAACCGAGAAGTCCTACCAAGAAATTTGTTGAAGAAAATGAAGATAATGCCCAATTACTGAGTGATGAAGAAGATCATACAGAACCTATCGAGCCTATATTAGCCAAATATGTCAGAAGACATCATGCATCAAGTCAGATTATAGGAGATAAAGATGATCCAGTGATGACAAGAAACAAACTGAGATAGAACACATGTCTGATTTCTGAATTTGAATCGAGAATAGTAAAAGAGGCATTTAACAGTGAAGATTGGGTAAATGCCATGACATAAGAAATTGATCAAATCAAGAAGAATGACACATGGACACTAATCCCAAGACCAAAGGACAAAAATGTAATCGGTACTAAGTGGATTTTCAGAAACAAGCTAAATGAAAAAGGTGAGGTCATTCGCAACAAAGCAAGACTAGTTTGCAAAGGTTATGCTCAAGAAGAAGGAATAGATTATGGTGAGACTTTTGCACCTGTGGCTAGACTTGAGGGAGTAAGAACATTGTTGGCATATGTTGCTTTCAAAAATTTCAAGGTATATCAAATGGATGTTAAATCTGCATTTTTGAATGGTATACTAGAAGAAGAAGTTTTCATTGAACAACCTAAAGGATTTGTTGAAGACAGGAGTAAAGATCAGGTATGCAAACTGAACAAAGCCTTATATGGTCTGACACAGGCACCTAAAGCATGGTATGAAAGATTGCACTCTTATTTAATCAAGACTGGTTTTATAAGGATAAGTGAAAACAACAATATGTACATGAAGAAAGATGAGGACAATGGAATACTGATCTTAGCAATATTTGTTGATGACATTATATTTTGTGGTAATGACTCCTTATGCAAGAACTTTGGAAATGAAATGTGCAAAGAATTTGAGATGTCACTAATCGGTGAGATAAAGTATTTTATAGGTTTACAGATATTGCAATTGAAAGATGAGATTTTTATTACTCAATCCAAGTACATAAAGGAAATCTTGAAGAAATATGGAATGGAGAATTCTAAACCAGTAAGTACTCCTATGACTACTAACTGTAAATTATCAAAGAATGATGAATCTGCATCTGTTGATGAGACACTTTACCGATCTATGATTGGAAAATTGAAATATGTTGTGCATAGTAGACCAGATATAGCACATGTAGTAGGTATTGTAGCAAGATTCTCTGCAGATCCCAAGGAAACCCATATGACAGCAATCAAGAGAATTTTCAGATACCTAAGAGGCACTGAAGATTATGGCTTAGTCTATGAAAATAGAAATAAATTTGATTTAAAAGTTTATATTGATGTTGATTGGGTAGGCAACATAGATGACAGGAAAAGCACAAGTGGTGGAGCTTTCTCTTTGGGAGAAAGACTAGTAAGTTGACTTAGCAAGAAACAAGGATGTATTTCTCAATCTACAGTAGAAGCTGAATATGTTGTTGTAGCATTGAATTGTACCATTATAGCATGGATCAAACAACTGTTGGAAGGTATAAATGAGAACGTTACTGAGCCAGTAACTATATTCTGTGATAATACTAGTGCCATTAACATTTCAAAGAATCCAGTGATGCACTCTAATGTTACTACTTATCAAGTTGCCATTAGTTTTTATATTCAAAGTCATACTATATACTCTAGTCGGTTAACACTACCGAATCATGTAGTCGGTATACACAGAGAAGTCGGTATGCACAGTCTAGTCAGTTACAGAAGAAAGCAGTCACAGAACGCAGTATACACCGAGCTATCTACCGAGTAGCAAAGATGACACACCAAGTTAATATACACCGAGTGAAATGTGTTACCAGATTCATTGAACTTGGACATGCATATGAAAATGTGTTACAAGATCGAGGCACATCTAACCGTTATCACATTAGAAATTGCACTAGAAGATTGTGTATGATTTCAAGGTCATCTAACCAATAAAATATTTTGTATAGTTATTCATTTGAGGAATCATGTTTGTAAGATCGAAGCAATGAATTGGATCACCGTCTTAAGAGATCTATTTATACAGCATGAGTTAAGAGTTAAAGGTGTGTGCATGAGTGTAAGAAGACTATTACAGAGACACAGAGGTCACCAAGAAGGTTTTCAGAGAACAGTCGAAGAACAAAGTAAACAGAAGGGTTTACCGAGTTACTATATGGGTTACTAAGGTATGCTATAAGCAAGGTAATCTATTCTGAGCACATAGAATCTGCTATAACATTTCAGATGTAAAGTTGCAGATATTTGTAATGATTTTATTGTAATATTGTGAAGTTGTAAGAGAAACCTTTAACAGGGTAAAAGACTCTAATCAAGTCTATAAATTGTAAAGCCTCTAACCAGGTGCAGCATTTAGATTAAATATTGTAAAATCCTTTAGCAAGGTAGATCTAACAGATCTTGTTACTCCTAACAAGGTAAGATATCAAAAATAGCTAATATGTAGCTCTAACCGAGCATTCTTTATTATTGTAGTAGTGAAGTTGTGGGTGCCATCCCCACCGCGATTTTTCTCTCTAACCAAGAGTTTCTGCGTAACCAAAATATATGTGTTATGGAGTGAATCATGTATGATTGTTATCTATTTGTTTTAGCTTTATTTTATGGTACTGCACTATTTGGTTTATACATAACAGTAAAGTTATTATTCAAGAAAAGTTTTGGAGTACTAATTCATCCCTCCCCTCTCAGTATATTAGCTTTCCATATTGGGCCTAACAATTGGTATCAGAGCTTGAATCTTGGAAAAGGGTTTAACTACCTAAAGAGAAAGATCTTATCAATGGAAGTCTACAAACAATCTCGGAGGATTGTGTATCTGCAAGAAGAGTTGGATCATGCTAATCAAGTGATTGCAGACATGCAAAGGCAAATGCAAAAATCTATGAAAGTAAGAAGAAGATTATCTGTTTACTTGCAGGATTCTCAAGAGTTAGTGGAACAAATTGAGACATCATCTGAGAACAATATATCTGAAGAGACAAAAGAAATGATTGGAGTATTGAAAG
The DNA here is from genome assembly GCF_030272615.1 of Cryptomeria japonica. Taxonomy (NCBI): domain Eukaryota; kingdom Viridiplantae; phylum Streptophyta; class Pinopsida; order Cupressales; family Cupressaceae; genus Cryptomeria; species Cryptomeria japonica. The sequence goes on from NC_081412.1 coordinate 68,227,607, forward strand.
AAAAAAACAAAGCAATGGTTGATCAACTAAAAGCAATGAAAAGAGAACATGAACATTTCAGCACACAAATTATTGAAAATCTAGATATATTAAGAATAGCTAAGGATAAAACAAGAGATCTACAAAGAGAGAAACAACAACTTGAAGTCTTAGTATCTGATAAAAATGATGAAATCATAAGGTTGACTGGGATTCAACAAAATATGACAGATCAACTAGGTTATGCACATCATGAAGCAATTCTGAAGAATGATGAAAATCAAGCATTGAAACTTGAAGTATCAAGGTTGACCGATGAACATGAAATAGAGAAGAAATCCAAAGAAACACTGAAGAAGAGTTATGAAGCATCAAAGATGTTGGATGAGCAATTGAATACAAGAAGACTCAATAGAGATGTAGGACTCGGTTACAAAGGAAAAGACTCTACCGAGAAAGGAATTCATACTACCGAGAGAGGGGAATCATCAAAGCAAGTTGGAAATAGGAATAACATAAAAAGGAAGAAGCCTATTTGCTACTACTGTGGAAATCAAGGTCATACTGCCAACATGTGTCAAATCAAAAAAAGTAAGCAACCGAATGTCACTAAGTCCAATGGTTATTGTTACAATTGCAATAAATATGGTCACACATTTAACCAATGTAGGACAAAGTCTGTTAACAACTATTAGAAGGCAAAATACAAAGGGTTTTGTAGAAATTGCATTAGATATGGACATAGTACCGAGAAGTGTTGGTTTAAATAAAAGAACTACATGTGGACTGCACACTGAGCAAACACTAGAGGTTACCGAACTTACACAGATCCTTATCAACAATATGCAGTAGTACCATGGGATTACAATACAAGGATATGGTGTGAATGTTGTGGAAGATATGGACATATTAGTGCTAACTGTTTTATAAGGTTTGGAATGAACAACCGAAGATCATGGAGAAATCCTGGTATGGCATGTTTTCATTGTCACAAAGTTGGACAGTTGGCTAGAGATTGCAGAGATCAACCTAGAGGAAACACTGAAGAAATAAAAGGCAAATTAAAGATGATTTAGAAAAAGAAGGAAATTGTGTCAAATGAAGAAAGCACCTTACCTACCGAGTTAGGTGCACCTAGTCCAAATTAATCAGTAAAGGTATTAAGGGACTGCATTCTCTGAAGGTTAAAATCATAACAGTTCCTATTCTATTATGTACTAAATTCAAAATCTGCATAGTTAAGATGCATTAGTAAGTTTGAAATTCTATCAAAAGTACTTTACAGGAAACCCATCAAGTCGGTGAATATAGGAAGCCTGTCAAGTCAGTAAATGAAGGAAATTTGGTTACTAGGTTAAAACGAAAAAAAGAGAGTAAATCGGTTAAAGGTGAACTGAGTGCATTTAATGTTTTTGACCTAACCCACACGGAGCCCGATAAGGTATTTTGTGTACTTAAAAGTATTTTCGCCGTCATTTACACTTACCAAGTTTTTGAAAGAGCAGAGCAGAGTGAATCAAGGCAATCAAACCTCATTCAAAGTGAATTCAAGGTATTTACATCAAATCTCATCGCACTGTTAAGCTAGCTTACTGATCTTATCAAATTGTTATTATCTGCTGAGTGTGAAGCTCTGTCGTTTGAAATTCTGAAACCCTAAGGACTCTTTACTAGTTTTTACCTGAAATCTTCAAATGGCACCCAAGATCCAAGATCCTATAGTTGTCAAGAATGTAGAAAAGCCCTCACTAAAATACTCTTTGACTCCTAAAGTCACCTCCGAACCAGATGACAAAACCGCCTTTTCACTCATCCCGGATCGAGTCTTGTTAATCGAAGATGTGAGATTCTTCACCAAATGTCGTGTTGAAGAACTCAGTCATGTTGAAATAAGAGACACCTATGATGAACTATGTACCGATGGTGTATTAAACAGCAAGTATGAACACATCAAAATCAAAGGATTGACTGAAGCCCTAACCTATCCTCATGTGTTCAAGCCCCAATGGGTCAAGTTTGTTTTGAGTAGAGTTCATGATGATTTCATGTGGCTAGAAGAGCAACCATTTAAAATCACCAAGGAAATCATTCATGTGATCACCGGTTATCCTATCTATGATCATGCACAAGCTCAGAAGATGATATCATAGAAGGAATTGATCAGTTTAACCGGAGTGGAATCTGATTACAGAGGACTAAAATTGAACAATGTCACTGATGCAGAACTTAAGTTTGCTATTAGAGTAATTGGTTACTGTTTCTTCCAATCAGCAAGGGAAAACAGTGTACTCTGTGCAGCAGTTGACATAGCTTATAAAATTGTGAAAAAGGGAATGAAAATTGACTTATGTGAAGTGTTACTGAAGAACCTGTTTGAGAATATGAACACAATAAGGAAGCCGAAGAAGAACAACTTGACAAATACACTAAAGTTTGGTTCACTTCTTGTATGCATGTTTTTCTACTTTGAAAAATTCTTTCCATCAGTCGGTAAAGTAGTTTGGGAGCTACACCAACCAATCACCCATCAGATTAATGACTTCATCAAGAAGCTAGGTGATAATTTCAATGATATAATGGATGATTACTTCAGTAAATTTCAAGAGAAAATGCACAATAGGTACCGGATTCCACCCCAGCTAGTGGAGAAATATAAAGATGACATATGCTTTGAGGTAGACACTGATTACTGTTATGTGAATGATGTGGAACCAAGGACTCAATCTTTGCCACCTATGGGTTATGAGATTGACTTTGACATCACACAATAGCAAATTGATGCATTTCTTACATTACCAAGGCATGCTACCAAGCTAAGGTATGGAACCTATGAAGAAGTGAAGGGAAAAGTAAAAATGAGCATTGTAGTACCCAAAGCTACAAGAAAAGCAACAAAGATGATAAAGGTTTTAACGGAGAAATTTGGAGAAGACTCTTCTTCCACACCTGTCAAAGGCACTCTTTCCATCACCGAAGAGGAATCAGAAGCTCAAGAGGCAGCTATAACACTGAGCACCGAATTGCCTAAGGGTAAAGTGTTAAAAAGAAAGAAACAGGACACTTCAAAGGCCCTACCGACTCCTCCAACAAAGAGACCTAATACAAGAGCATCTGCAGCATCATCGAGTAAGAAACAAAAGAGTGTTATTGCTCCCAAGGTAACAAAGACATACAAGAAATCTACTCAGAGACTCATTTTGGCAAAAGAGTCTAGTGATATAGAATCTGAAGATGCAAACAAATTCCAGATTGTCAAGAGCAAGAAGGTAAATATACATAGTGTTGAAAACTTCTGTGCCAATCTAAAAGAATATGGTGGATTTGGTTCATTTAGATATGTCAAGTATGAAACTAGAAATAATGATGAGAAGAGACAAATTGAAGAAGTTGTCATCTGCACACTTTTAAAGTTCTGGTTAGCTCCATTGGAACTAGTAAAGTCACTTCCAAATGAACTTTATTTGCATATTGATAATAGGTGGAAGTATGTAATGGACTCAGATAAACAAATCAAAGAAATAAGTCTAGTCCATCTATTTCCTGATATGTCAGTAGCCGAAATAAAGGAACATTTGACAACCTATAATTCAAAATTTCTTGTCAAACAGAGAGCCTTAAAACTGATGAATGGGCTATATATTGATGTAGAAAATGAGATAAAAGCAAAATGGCAGGAAATCTTCAAAATCAAAGATGTTGGTGAACAATCTACAGTTGAAATTGTTGATGTCACCGAGCATGATCCTGATGTCACCGAGCACGGTCCTGATGTTACCGAACAAGACTTGGCTGACACTATTCAAATAGATGAAGATGTCATGGATATAGAGGAATCGGAGCAGGAAATGATAGAAGGCACTACATATGAAAAAATTGTATCTAGTGAATCCATTTTAGAACAAGTTCAGCCTTATCCACCGATCAATCAACCTATCTCTACCGAAGCTCCTGAGGATACAGCACAAGGCACCGAAGGTCACAAGTCTACAATAGAAGAAGATACTACTCTAGAATAGACCTCTCAAGCACCTTCGAGCACTGAAAATGTTGCAGCTGAGACACCCTGTACTGAGACACCAAAAGACACCACAGAGGCTATAGGAACCAACCAAAGTGTTGTCTCTACCAAGCAACCAACTGAGGGTCAGCAAGCCTGCCAAGCTATTGTCTTGGTCCAACCGGCCAAAGGTAAAGAGAAGAAGGTGAAAAAGCATAGTTTCAAAGTTGATTTATCTAAACCAATAGTGTTGCCCAATGTGGATATATCAAAATTAAAGGGGCAAGCAATCATTGATTTTAGTGAACTATGCAAAGCAAAGGCCAAACAAGAAAAACAGATGGCCATACAAAAGAAGAATAAAGTACTTCAGAAGGTGAAGACACTACTATCAGATATGCTACCTATAGCTACAGTGTCAACCAATGCAGCCATCCACATTCAACTAGATGAACTCCTTAATCAAATAGAAACAACTGGAGTTGATGCATCTGAGTATTTGAGCAAGCTAAAAGACAAGGAGCTTACTGCAAAAATAATAAAAGAGGTATAGAAAGCTCTAGCTATTGGCAAATTCAAACTTGTCAAATTCATTACTGAGTTGTCCCTTCAACTCAAGCACATTCTTTATTTATTTCAGAAGCTCTGTACATTTTTTATATTCATTAAAGACATTAAGAATAAAAATGATGCAATTGAGAAAGAGATCACCGATCTCTCAAATAAGTTGACCCCAAAGCCCAATTCAGTTCAGAATTTTTATACCAAGCTTCAACAACTCATGGCTCAACAATTGGAACTAAGAAATGAAGAACATAAGATCAGGATGGATATAATGACACTCCAAACATTATTCCTTCCTCATCTTTCATCCGTCCAAGAACAGATTAACCAAGCCACATGCCTATCTACTACACAAGAGGGAAGCACTCTTGATGGCTTAATATCACTATTGGCTGATATTTAAGCACAAAATTCTTTAATGGAAAGTGTAAAAGATGCACTCTCTGTCCCTCTCACCGACGCCTAGAAAAAGTACAAATCCATTTTTGACCAGTTACCACCCCCAGATGGAAATTAAGTTTTTAATGTTTGTCAAAAAGGGGGAGTGATACTATATATTTGGGGAGTGATACAGTTTTGATACAGTATTGAGAATGATATAGTATTCAGAGTATAGTATATAGCGGGAGTATATTGAGCAGAGTATGCAGAGTATCCAAGGACAGTAAGCAGAGTACACAAGCACAGAACCGAGCATGCAAAATTAGAGTTATGTACAATTTAATGATAAGGGGAGTATATCTGAATATACTATTTCATTGACTATTGTATATACTATCAAGTATAGTCATTTTGCAAAGTATATAGATTTTTGAGTTATGACTTTGAAAGTAGTTTTTTTCAAACATCTCAACTAATATCAAAAGGGGAGATTGTTACTACTTATCAAGTTGCCATTAGTTTTTATATTCAAAGTCATACTATATACTCTAGTCGGTTAACACTACCAAATCATGCAGTCGGTACACATAGAGAAGTCGGTATGCACATTCTAGTCGGTTACAGAAGAAAGTAGTCACAGAACGCAGTATACACCGAGCTGTCTATCGAGTATCTTTTTATGTCCACTGAGTTAATATACATCGAGTGAAACGTGTTATCAGATTCATTGAACCTAGACATTCATATGAAAACGTGTTACAAGATCGAGGCACATCTAACCGTTATCACATTGGAAATTGCACTAGAAGATTGTGTATGATTTCGAGGTCATCTAACCAATGAAATATTTTGTACAGTTATTCATTCGAGGAATCATGTTTGTAAGATCGAAGCAATGAATTGGATCACCATCTTAAGAGATCTATTTATACAACATGAGTTAAGAGTTAAAGGTGTGTGCATGAATGTAAGAAGACTGTTACAGAGACACAGAGGTCACCGAGAAGGTTTTCAGAGAACAGTCGAAGAACAAAGTAAACAGAAGGGTTTACCGAGTTACTATATGGGTTACTAAGGTATGCTATAAGCAAGGTAATCTATTCTGAGCATATAGAATCTGCTATAACATTTCAGATGTAAAGTTGCAGATATTTGTAATGATTTTATTGTAATATTGTGAAGTTGTAAGAGAAACCTTTTACAGGGTAAAAGACTCTAATCAAGTCTATAAATTGTAAAGCCTCTAATCAGGTGCAACATTTAGATTAAATGTTGTAAAATCCTTTAGCAAGGTAGATCTAACGGATCTTGTTACTCCTAATAGGGTAAGCTATCAGAAATAGCTAATATGTAGCTCTAACCGAGCACTCTTTATTATTGCAGTAGTGAAGTTGTGGGTACCATCCCCACCGTAGTTTTTCTCTCTAACCAAGAGTTTCTACTTAACCAAAATATATGTGTTATGGAGTGAATCATGTATGATTGTTATCTATTTGTTTTAGCTTTATTTTATGTTACTGCACTATTCAGTTTATACATAACAGTAAAGTTATTATTCAAGAAAAAATTTGGAGTACTGATTCACCCCTCCCCTCTCAGTACATTAGCTTTCCATATTGGGCCTAACATCTAAGACAAAGCATATATCTATAAAGTATCATTATCTCAGAGAAGAAGTTCAAGAGAAGAAAGTTGTGCTGGAATATATCAATTCAAAGGAGCAATTAGCAGACATCTTCACAAAGCCACTGCCAAGGAACGCTTTTGAGTATCTCAGAAGCAAGTTAGGGGTCCTACCCCTATCTTCTACTCACTAACTGAGTTCGATGAAAGCATAAATTCGATGAATCTACAGAATATTATGTGTGGATTGATGTTGATTTATGCACTTTAGAAGGTTTTCTAAAGGTGTGCAGGAAAAATGAATAGAGGCAAGTTGATCTGACCGAGACTAAGATGTTACACAACAAAGCAAATCACTTCACAGAGGAAGAAATCATGATTTAGTTCTTTTACTCTTTGGCATTATTGTCAAAAGGGGAGAAGACTAAATGGTTGACTGCATGATAAAGCCCTGAATGATGGAAATAACAGAAGACTAATGACTAGGGATTAGATTGAAAAATGGAGAAGACTTCAAAAGATAACATATTAAGGATAAAAGGAGAAGTCTAATAGCAATCTGAATCTAAATCAATTTGAATATCTTGTTGGTATTACCATTTAATTGTTGGTTTTGCCATCAATGCCAAAGGGGGAGATTGTTGGCATTACAGTAAGAAATATTGTTGATATTCAATAAGGATATTGAGAAGGTTGTTGAAGATTATTGATATAACTGAAGAAGGATGATAACTATCTTTATAACATTATTTTGTCATTGATGTCAAGAAATTGATTATCTGATTCAATATGATGTAGCCATATCTTAAGAAGATTGATCAGAAGAGAATTAAGATGTTGGTAAAAGACACAAAAAGAATGTGATGAATAAAGGGAGGAATAAGTTATTCAATAGGCAACTATCACCGAGTTAGACAATGATGAAATCATGATGTTTAGATTGTTTTGATATCCTACATATGTTGTTGATTGTAAGGTTAATACTATTGTATATGGTGAAAATGGATAACAACAATAATATGGAAAGACTATAAGGAATTCAACCACAAAACCCTAGCCTAACAATAACAAAGATCCACCATAACATATGAAGATTACCTAAGACAATGCAAATCAAATGAAATCACCAAGATTATACCATCACATGTCCAATAGGGTTTGAATCTCCATTCTTCCTATCTCCATTGATCTTGCTTGATATATTTGCTCTCAGATTTTATGTGTGCACAAGAGCTCAACAAAGAGCGGAAATGTGGTTGCAAGTAGGCTTGATTGCATATGAAAGTTTGAATGCTAGAATGCTTGATTAAAATGTATATGTCCAAGGGGTTGAATGCATAGTGAGGGTTTAATAATGAAGGAAGCATCTCCTTATATAGAAGATACTATAAGAAATGGAAGGATAAGATTGAGAGGTGTAAAAGAGGTCAGCTATGATTAGAGGGTAGGTAAAGAAAATAATAAAATAATGAGAGGGTAGGTAGTGTATGAATTAAGAGATGAATGACATGTGTCATGGATAGAAAAGGCTAATGAATTAATTAAATAAATAAAGATTTATTCAATTAATAGAGAAAGTGGGATAATTAAATAAATAAAATATTTATTTAGTTTAGAAAAAGGATAATTTAAATAAATAAATATTTATTTAAATGAGAAATAAGGCTAGAAGAGGATAAATGAATTAATTAAATAAATAAAGATTTATTTAATTAATAGAAGAATTTGGCTCAAGTAATTAAATAAATAAAGATATTTATTTAATTAGACATGACAATTTTAGGTGTCTACATTTTGCCCCTCTTTGAAACAATGCAGCTTGTTGCGTTGTTTCAAAGAAGATAATATGAACTGATACAAAGTTGCCCCAAGATGGGAATGATATGCCCCCTCGAGAGATTGGATGAAAATGTGTGAAAAGATCGCAGACAATCTCTCGATAAAAAAGAAAGGCTAGAATGGACTGACAAGAATAGGATAGAGTGACAAAGTCATGAGATAAAGAAGACTGACTCGGGAGACTAGGACTAGGGCTAGGGCGAGAGCAGTCTATAAAATAGACCACGAGGGGAATACATCCTCATTGTCATCCACACATCCAAGAGATCAGAGGGCAAAGAGAGAATAGAGTAGCAGCAGTCAGCAGCGATGGCATTGGTGCATAGATTTGATCGCATTCGCCGATTTTAGAGGCCAGCCAACGCAGGAGAGCCGGTAAGTACCACAAAACCTCCTTGTACTTTGTTGCAATAAATGTTGTCATTAATGCATCTTAGGTAGGGCAATAAATGTGCATTAGAATAATGTCAAAAAATATCAAAAATGTGTAGGCACGTCTTCATTGGTGCCAGGCATGTCTAGGTTGGCTAGGCGCGTCTGCGTTGGTGCCAGGCTCGTCTATGTTGGGAAAAGCGTATGTGCCAAATGTGAGCACGTCTGTGTTGTGCAAGTGCATTTGTGAAATGTGGGCACGTCTGTGCAGGACAGGCACGTCTATGCAGAACAGAGGCACGTTTGTGTATTTCAGGTGCGTCTATGCAGAGCAGGTGTGTTTGTGCAATCTGTAAGCATGTTTATGTCTTCAAGGGAAAATCAGCAGTTCTGTGATGAACATATGCTGTCAATTGGATAAGTTGCTGAGAGGATACACTCAAGCAGGTCCTCTAGGGAAGACTAGGATAGCAGATAGGGCTAGGATTGACAATTCTGTGATAGAACATACGTTGCCAATTAGGAAACTAGTCAAAAGGATACACTCAAGTATAGCCCTAGGATAAGATAGATCGAGGCACTTTGTGAAGAACAGGGAGTACCAAGACATAGTACTTTGTGATGAATAGGGAGTACCAATAGGAGCAACACTTTGTGATGAATAGGGAGTGCTAATGTGAGCAGCACTTTGTGATGAATGGGGAGTGCAACTAAAACACGTAGTACTTTGTGATGAACAGTGAGTACCACTAGGATAAAAAGTAGCATTTTGTGATGAATAGGGAATGCCACTAGGATAGAAGCAACACTTTGTGATGAACAGTGAGTGTCACTTTGACTGACATGATTGATTTGCTTGACTACAGAAGTACATACCTATGCTGGAGTCACGGGAGAGATTCTCATCGACTCAGAGGTTACGACCAGAGTTGACATTTGAGGGCAGGGTTGCCATTGAGGTTATGGGTCTATGATTTATTATGTATGTGCTTGAGTTTCGAGCGAACATGGGGTTGCTGACTACGCTGGCTGAGAGATGGCACTCAGAGACTTGTACTTTTTATTTGCCTATGGGTGAGATGACAGTCACCTTAGAGGATGTGTACAGGATACTGAGGATATCGATCGATGGGGAGCTGATACCCTATGATCGAGATGGAGATAGGGAGGCATTGAGACGAGTGTTCTGGGATCCAAAATTGGAGATCAGGGTTGGACACGTGGCATGGTACACGATGACAGTGATAGGACTGACACTACCAGCAGTGCTAGGAGGAGTAATCAATGGGTTCCTATGTCCAGACAGGGTGACACGAGGGTTGGTTGTGGGCTGGGGGAGTACCTTGGAGACACTAGTTACACAGCATACCAGATATGCTTGGGGACCGTGTGTGTTGGCACACTTATACTATGAGCTTCATCAGTTTGTTTATCATGGATCCATAGGATTGGGCTACGGAGTTACATTATTGCAGGTTTGGGCATATGAGCATCTTCCAGTCACACGGCTAATACATTTCAGAGCCCGGGTTCATGGACACAGTTTTGTTCATTTATATGATATGATTACCTCACAGCCACGGATTGGCAGGTTGGAGCACTGGCGTCGAGTGATCGATGAGATTGACACTGTGATATGGAGTTCGTACCGCGAGTGCGAACAATGGGAGGATGATGTAATGGATCTACCCTATACCTTCAGGAGAAGATATTTGACTAGGCGAATGCCCTATGTACTGGAGAGGTAGTTGGTAGACAGGGTATCCAGGCAGTTTGGGAGGATCCAGCGGATGCCACGGGGTTTTGGTATGTATGCGTGGATAGTGCGAGACCAGGCACACTTTGGGCCACTGTTATCATATGATCAACTTGTGATGTAGTTGGTAGAGATGATGCCCATGCCATGGGATATGTGGCCTGAGATTGAGGATGCAAGGATGGATGCAGAGTATACTGCATATTGGGCAGAGCATCCATTTCCACGCCTGATAGACCCAGGTGAGCAGATAGATGGAGATGGCGAAGGGGATGAGGAAGATGATGGAGATGGTGGAGGTAGAGGCTGATGGAGGAGGTGGGGTGCAGTTGGAGAGAGGAGAGTGGCTCCACGGAGAGAGGGTGGAGAGGAGAGATAGGCTCGGGTGGTGAGGGGTTGCAGTGGATTGCCATTACAGGTGCCAGCAGCACAGGGTCCTAGACAGGTGCAGGGATAGGGACAGAGGCAGGTACAGGTACATGCAGAGGCACAGGCATAGGCATAGGCATAGCCACCAGTACAGGGGGAGCCACAGGCACAAGGGGCCAAGGAGGAGGAGGATGAGCTATTTGAGCTTAGGGAGATCTATCAGGGACAGGCATATGATATCTAGGATCTGGAGAGGGAGACAACTAGGATCAGGCTATCTAGCATTATACTGAGGCTGAGACAGCATTGAGGGCTGGGAGGCAGGCGGTAGAGGATACAGGGGCTGGATACACCTATGTTCTGTGGGCAGGGGAGGAGATAGGTTATTAGCGAAACCTATACTATAGGGCAGTGCCACCAGAACAGCGGGTGAGGAGCTTCCACAGACCATCATGGATAGCAATGGCTACTGGAGGGAGTCAAAGGAGACAGGCATCTAGCGGTGTGGGTATGGGTCCTCCACCACTACCAGATAGAGGGGGCAAGAGAGATGATCCTAGGGCGGGTCCTTCCAGGGCTTAGACTCCGTTGAGGCTAGGCATCTCTGAGGGAGGGAGTTCATCATAGCCATAGAGGGCTCCCTATGTATCAGTTTTGTACCATTTTGTGTTATGATGTAGACACCTTCGGGTGGTTGTAGCCATATGATTTTGGCATCATTGTATCATGACACTTTTGATTATATATATATGAGATGATTCACCTTTGCGGCAGGTATATGCTTGTGTACCTATGTGATTCTTATGTTCCTATGATGTATGTTTCTATGTGATGAGATATTTCATGATGTATGTTTCTATGTGATGGTTATGATATTGATGCAAATATGTACATGATGAAATGCAATATTTTTTTTCTTTTATGTTTTTAATATGTTATGCCAATGTAAATGTGAATGTATGAAATGCCAATGAATATGATAATGCAAATGATTATTTACATGATGAAAATGTAAAATGTGCTAATATGTGTTGCATGCATGATGTGATGCAATTGTATGAAATGATTATATGTGGTAATGCAGGTGCAAACTACATGAAATGCAAATGTTTTTGGCGTGTCATTATACTCAGTCGTGTGATAGCAGGCTACACAGACTCAGGAAGGATGATGAAAGTCAATCAAGAATGGGGGATGGAAGACAGAAGATATGAAAGTGAAAGAGCTTCTTGTGCATTATCATCATTGAGCTTTATTATGGCAAGTAGGTTATGACAATCGAGGCATATGTTCGACCCAGAAAGTCATTGTACCTATTTGCATGGAGATAGACAATCACAAACAAGGAATGCTCCAGTTCACACTAGACTCCTAGTGTCCTCATATCCTTGGACAAGTCATAGCATTACTAAGAGACAATCCACAGACAGCAAAGAAAAAAATAGGTGACGATACCCCATCCTCGCCTTTCTAGTCAAAGACATCCTGGAGATAGAATTTCTAGTCAGAGACATCCTGGAAAAGCTAAAAGACATGTCACCAAAAAGATAAAATCAAAATAACACCAAGACTCAACATGAACATCCACTGTAGTCCTCAAGTTTAGTGTCTCTTGTCACTTGTATAAGTCTTATTTGATTGTGGTCACAATGTTTACTTTCACAAAAAGGATAGATAGTACTGAACCATAATGTTGTCTGAGTCTGTTGAAATATTTGATTTGTTGAAGCCCATTGTTGTTGTTGTGTCTCATCTGAAACTAACTGAATCCATGAAATTGATACTTTATTGCGAAGAAGATGAAACTTTATTGCGGATCAGTGATGCAAGTGTTTCTTTATTGTGGATTGTGCGCGGATACACTGAAGAAAATTTGGAAGAAACTGTACTCCTCAGAACGTGTGATGTTCTTAGTTCCACACCTATTACTAGACGTAGGATTTGCCTTAGCCACAGATAGGAGCTGATTTATTATGGATGGAAAGGGGTGAAAAGGGAGGTTTATTATGAATGGCTAACCAATCTTAGGTAGATCAATAACAAGCCATGATAGGAACGGGTAAGTTTATTATGAATGGATAGGCTGTGAGTGTGTGCAAAGTGAAAGGATGAAATGGAATCCTAAAGTAGGGAGGAGCAATGTCTCTACACATGGCGTCGATGACCCAGTTTTCACCATGGTACTTGCCCAGGGTGCCACCGAAGTGATTTTCACCGTTGGACGAATTTTTTTTTTTTTTTGGTGTCACAAGGCACCTGTTTGCCAAGTTTTCACCAAGTAACGATTTTTTTATGTTTAATGATTTTTTTGTATTTTTGAATTAGGATACTCTGAAGAGCTATGTGTAAAACCTGTGAAGATGCATGTTGTTGATAGGATCCTCCAAAGGTTTACCCTCTGTGGTTGAGAGTTGATATGCACCGGATCCATAGGTTGTTGTGATGATGTAAGGACCAAGCCAGTTTGGTTAAAACTTGCCCTTCTTCTCTCTATCTTGCTGATTTTTAGGATTTTCTTTGAGAACCAAGTCACCTACCTCAAATGTGCGAGGCTTCACTTTATGATTGTAGTTGCGACTCATTCGTTGTTGATAAGCCTTGAGATGATTAAAAGCAGTTTGTCTTCGTTCATCCAATAGTTCAAGTTCTTGTAAGCGAGAGACCTTGTAGTCTTCATCACTGATAATGTTTTGCAAAGAGACTTGTAAAGAGGGTAACTCGACCTCAATATGCAAGATAGCTTCAGTGCCATAGACAAGTGAATAGGGTGTAGCTCCTATAGGTGTGCGGATGCTTGTGCCATAAGCCCAAAGTGCGGGATTAAGTTGGATATGCCAATTACGGCCGACGTCGTCAACTGTCTTTTTCAAGATTTTAAGGATTGTTTTATTAGACACCTCAACTTGACCGTTACCTTGGGGATAATAAGGTGTGGAAAAATGATGGTAAATATGGAAGTGGTCACAGAGTTCACGAACATCCTGATTTTTGAAGGGATGCACGTTATCAGTGATGATGGAAACAAGAATACCGTATCGACAAATGATATAGTTGAGAATGAATGTAGCAATTTGTTTTCTAGTGACTTGTGTGAGAGGCACGGCTTCAATCCATTTTGTGAAATACTCTATGGCAGTGATGATGAATTTATGACCATTGGAAGATGGAGGGTGAATCTTGCCTATGAGATCGAGTCCCCACTGAAAAAAGGGCCAAGGAGTCGCAATTGGTTGAAGTTCTTGCACTGGCGCATGGATGAGGTCTCCATGAAGTTGACACTGCTTACATTTCTTGACAAACTAATATGAATCTTTTTCCATATTGGGCCAGTAATATCCAGTCCTGATGAGTTTCTTGGCTAAGGTAGGACCACTAGAATGTGGACCACATATCCCTTCATGTACTTCACGTAACGTAATCTGAGCTTCGTTGCTTTCTAAACATCTAAGAAGAGTGTCATCTAGACCTCGACAGTATAGGATATCGGCTAAAATGACATATCGAGAAGATTGGCGAATGAAAGTGCGACGTTGGTTATTGAATAGGTCAGGAGGAAGGGTATTGTCACAAAGGTATGTGAAAATGGAACCATATAACTGGGACTCAGGACCAACAACACATATCATCTCAGTAGGAGTGATTTTGTATGAGGGAACCAAAAGGTTATCCACCAAGAACTCATAGCGGGTCTCATTCAGTGGTAGATCAATTAGTGAAGCAATTGTAGCCATGGCATCCGAAGCTTGATTCTTCTCTCTGGGTATCTGCTCAAAGTCTATCTTCATGAAATGTTGTTTCAGGTCATCCACCATTCTTTTGTAAGGCATTAATTTATTGTCCTTTGTTTGGTAGTCATTATTTTTTTGACGAATTACAAGTTGAGAGTCCCCAAAAACACGAAGTTCCTGGATCTTCCACTGAACAGATATCCGTAATCCAGTTGTTAATGCCTCATATTCCACTATGTTATAAGTGCAAGGAAATGATAATTGATATGATTTTGGTATAGAATCCCCTTGAGGAGTTATGAAGAGGATGCCAGCTCCTGCCCCATGCTATCTATGAGCCGTCAAAGTATAGTTGCCAAGGCTTTGCATGTGACACTGTTAAAATGGATTCATCTGGAAATTTCAAAATTAGAGGAACATCATCTAACATGGGAGCATCTACTAACTGATCTGTGATAGCTTGTCCTTTTATTTCTTTTTTGTCCACATACTCGATGTCGAATTCACTCAGGAGCATCACCCATTTGGCTAGTCACCAAGTAAGTGTTGCTTTATTGAGAAGGTATTTCAATGGATCGATCTTTGCAACCAACTTAGTCTTATGAGTTAGCATGTAATGTCGTAATTTCTATGAAGCAAAGACCACAGTGAGATATGCACGCTCAATTGGTGTGTAGTTTAGCTCATATCCCACCAATGTGCGACTGATATAGTATACTGCCTTTTCTTTGCCCTCAGCAACTAGTTGTGCTAAGAGTGCCCCCAGTGTTGTTGAAGTAGCTGATATGTATAGTAATAGAGGTTGGTCTGGAATTGGTGGCATCAAAACTAGTGGATTCAGAAGATAATCTTTGAGTGTCTGGAAAGCTCGTTGACAATTATCATCCCATTTGAATTTGATGTTTGTATGTAGCAAGTGTTGAAAAGGATTACACTTGTCTGCAAGTTGTGCTATGAATCTTCATATGGACTGGAGTCTCCCTTGCAAAAATTGAAGTTGACTGATATTTCTTGGTGGTTGCATCTCTAGGATGGCCTTGACTTTTGCTGGATCGGCTTCGATTCCTCTTTTTGATACAATGAATCCCAGGAGCTTCTCGGAGGTTACTCCAAAGACACATTTCTTGGGGTTTAATCTTACTTTATACTTTTCCAACCGATCAAAGATGACTGAAAGTATGTCCAAATGTGTATCTTTGTCTATTGATTTACCCAAGAGGTCATCAACATAATCTTCCACAGTCACGTGCATGAGATCATGAAATATAGTAGTCATGGCTCTTTGATATGTAGCACTTGCATTTTTGAGCCCAAAGGGTATGACAATCCAACAAAAATCTCCCCAAGGACAAGTGAATGTTGTTTTGTGCTGATCCTTGGATGCGATTTTTATTTGATTATAACCAGAGAATCCATCCATCAAAGATAACATCGCATGACCTGTTGTGACATCGACAATCAAGTCAATATTTGGTAATGGAAAATCATCCTTAGGACAAGCTTTGTTGATGTCTCTGAAATTTGTACATATTCTGATACTACGATCTGGTTTACTGACAGGCACTAAGTTGGAGATCCATTCAGGATAATCAATTGGGCATATGAATCCAACATCCAATAATTTCTCAAGCTTTGCTTTGACTAATAATGCCACTTGTGGATGCATCTTTCTTAATTTCTGTTTCACTAGTTTTACCCCCAATTTAACTGTCAAATGATGCATTACCAAATCCAGATCCAATCCAGGCATATCAGCGTATGACCATGCAAAGTTGATTTGTCATTCTGTGAAGAAACTTATGAATTTTGACCTTTCTGACTCTGTCAAAGATTGAGCCAGGAATATGTTGTGTGGAACTTCTTCTATGCCAATGTTTGTTTTGATAGTCTCCTCTACCAACATGGATGACTTTTCCTCATATGATGCTGGGAGAATGTCGAGCCTTCCATCTTTGGGTGCCTCAGAGAGGTTTTCACCCTTAGATACGTCCTTTATTTTTACTTTTTTGGGGTCAGACAGTGCCGCAATGTGGTTTTCGCCATAAGACCCTTGGTTTGTTTTTATTTTTATATTTTTGCGACTAGAAGGCCCAACACCCTCACCAAAATATGCCACGCTATTGAGTTCTATAGTGTATCCCGCTTTATGGTCCCCAGGGGGAAGATCATCTCGTATGCCAAGATAGTTAATAAAAGCTTCATCATTTTGGAATGTGTGAAACTGTGCAGGTCCTTCATGGTCTTAGTCAATAAGTTGGTGGTGAACAAGGGGAAGGCCTTTGATGTCTTTGAAGTTAGCAAGGCTAAGAGTGAAGATGTAGTTATATTCAGGTATGTCGAGGTAGTTATTAAGGTCATCGTTGGCACTCTCCTCATCAGTCTCAATCATGAATGAATCCAAATTATCATCACTAGTAGCGCATTTTGGGATAGGTGTTCTCATTCTATGTGATTTCAACCTAGGACCTAGAGGCAAGGACTGTATGGGATCCTCCGGGGTTGTTTCTTGACCAACTTTAAATTTTTTATAAAATTCCTCTTCTTCTGTGGGTTCATCTGGCTCTCTGAATGTCTCAGTGAGCTCATAGTCACTTGCGGATTTGTCTGAACCCATTCGTTGGAGTCTGTGGAATAGCGATTCTCTTGTTGAATTTTGGCAGTTTTGATTTGTAATGCTTCTTCTATCCTTTGAGTGTGGACCTTGGAAGTCATGAAACCAAGTCCCTTTGAGCGTTCCTTTTTTAATGCAATTCAGGTTGTAAAGGTTCAATGATGCCTTCCTTTCTTAAGCCAAGAGGGCTTTTGCCATCATACCCAAATTTTTGTAGGATCTTGAACCCTTTGCCATACTTTTCACATGGTATGCTGATGTGATCTTGTGTATCATTTTCAGGGTCTTTGTAAAGCATTTTGTATAAGTCTTCCTCTTCCAGTTCACCCCATCTTTGAAATATGGTAGGGTCCCATTTGAGTATAATGATAGATACCTACTTATTAGGATGTGGTCTTCCATATTCTTTTGGTGAACTCATGACTTGTCTTAAGTACATGGTTTGATTCAAAGTGTATTCACCCATGCCCTTGTCCTAGAATTTGCCTTTAAGCTCACCTTGTTTTGAGATCGAAGGTTTTAATGATTCAAGATCAATGTATGCAGAAGAAGGAACAACTTCCCTATTACTTGGAATGATCATTTCAGTTTTCGGTCTCAAGTTATTGTAGTATATGAATGGATTAGGATCACCATTAACTATTATCTCAACTCCATTGTGAGGAAACTTAATGCATTGGTGGTATGTAGATGGGACTACCCTCATTTCATGAATCCAAGGACATCCTAGTAATATATTGTATGTCAGATCTAGGTCCAGGACTTGAAAAACCACATCCTTCGTAACTAGCCCAACTCTGAGAGGTAAGGTGACTGTGCCCTTGGATGAACGTTCTTCATCATCATATGCCTTGATGGTAATTTTGTTTGTAGAATTCATAGCTTTATCAAAATATCTCAATTGTTTAATAGTGCTCAATGTACAAATGTTTGGACCTGCTCCTCCATCTATCAAGACTCATTTTATTCAATGTTTGTGTATGAAGGCTTCAATGTGTAAAGGTGTGTTATGTGGCTGACTTACGGAGGCATCATCGGCTTCTGTGAATGTAAGGGAGTGTGGAATGGAAAGGTATCCCACCATAGCTTGAAACTAGTCCACATTCAAATCAGTAGGAACATCAGTGTCTCTCAAGATTTTATCAAGAATAGCTTTATGTGCGGGCGATATGCGTAAGAGCTCAAGGATGGAGATGAGCGCAGGTTTCTTCCCTAACTATTCTAGCAGGTCATACTCAGGCTTGGTCAATGAGGAAGCTGTGTTTTTGGTTGGAGCACCTTGCAAAGTGAATTTACCTCAACGAGCTGTAACATTACATTCAGAGGTAGGTTCAGAAGAAGATCCAATGCCTTTTAGGATAATCTTGGGTCTTTGGGTATAATTCTCAAGTGTTTTGTCCTTGATGATAATGGTAGAGACATAATTGTCCATCGAGATGTGATTGATAGTTGAATCATAGTTATAAGATGCTCTGGTATAGTTGGTTTGGTCATCTGTGGCTTTAGACTTTCCCTTGTCATGTTTTCGGAATGGTTCCTTAAACATTTTGTGTTCTTGATTGGATGAGTGTCCTTCAATCTCAATGTCACCTCTATCAATAAGATCTTGTATGATGTTCTTCAATCGATGACAATTCCCTATTTTATGACCCTTGCTCTTATGAAATTCACAATACTCATCATCATTCCACCAATTTGGTTTGACCTTTGGCTCATATGGAGGTAGATTTGGAATAGTGATTACTTTGTTTGCCACTGGTTTCTTGAAAACTGACTCAAGTGGTTCTCCCAATGGGGTGTACTTCCTTCATGACTTTGAAGTTGTTTGAGTATTCACTTGATTGTTTGTAGAGCTTGGTCCCGAAAAAATGATTTTGGGTCGCACTGTATTGGCATCAACAACACCATCATTGACTGTGTTCTTGTTTTTATTCCAAAATCTTGGCTTATCTTTTCCTTTAAAGTCATCTTTGTTCTCCTTGAATATCTTAATGACTCCTTGTTCAATTAGGACCTTCTCTGTTGCTAAGCCTTTTCCAATGACGTCCTTAAAGGTGGAAAAACAAGCTTTTCTTAGGTCATAACCAATGTCTTTGTTGACATTCTGGGTGAACATCTCTACCATTTGTTTTTGTGGAATTTCACAAGAGCATCTGCTGGCTAGATTTCTCCATCTTTGCAAAAATGAAGAAAAATATTCTCCATCCTTTTGCTTGGTGTTGCACAAGGTGGTGATTGATATGTCTATCTCTATGTTGTATGAGAAATGTTGCATAAATGCCTCTACTAAGTCACCCCATGACTTAATTCTAGGTGGGAGTTGAGAGAACCATTCCATAGCTTGATCACCTAAGCTTTGTGGGAATAATCTCATCAAATATGTCTCTTCTACTGCTACTTCAATGCAAGCTATGAAAAATTGTCTTATGTGTGCCTTAGGATCCCCTTTTCCTCTATACTTATCAAACTTAGGTGTCACAAAGTGTGTAGGAAATGGAGGCATTGGAATGCTTTTGCCAAATGGATAGGGACATATGTCTCTCATTGTGTAAGTTGGCTTCGGTGTATTTATGTCCTCCATTTTCTTTTGTAAATCCTTGATTTGTTGTTCCAAATTATTCTTAGGTGGAGACCGACTTCTTGGACCATACCCCATGCCTGAACCACCAGGTGGAGGAGGAGAATGTTGCATATATGGATGATATTGATCATACACATGTTCATATGGAGGAGGTCTATAATGATGCTGCGTATAAGGACCACTTGGTATAGAGTCATGATGAGGAATGGAATATCTGCTTTGTCCATGTATACCATACTCTATAGGAATGTCATGAGTTTGTTCTAGTGTGTCGCCCCCAAATTTGACATGGGGTTTCCTTGTGTCCAAATTTTGAGCATGCCTTTGAATATCCAATTGCTTTGGCAGTTGATCCCAAGCTTTGGCATATTTTTCTGCATAAGACTTCCATAATGGTCTGCGAAGGTGAGTATCATATGCTTGACCATGTGTGTATGGGACCTCTAGTTTTTGAAACAAAGATGATGGTGATTCAGGCACTATATGTGGTCCTCTATTGCCTCCACTATTAGGCCTCCTTTGATCCATGTTGGAGTGAGTTTGTTGCAAAGGTCAATTTTCCATTATTTGAGACATGTTGAAATCATGAGGGATCTTGGCTCCACTTTGTGCCATCACTTGTAAGAAGTATTGTCTATCTCTCCTCATTATTTCCTCAACCAATCGATTGAAATGGGGATTCATAATGGTGTCTTCCACTTCTGTTGAATGTATGGAAAAGTTGTCCATATTGTCATTGTGTGTATCATTGTTATTTGTAGTGTCCATGTTCTCAACATTTGGAATGTTTCTATAGGCATCCATGTCAGGTAATGTGTTATGATCAGAATTGAAAAAGATATCATTGTCATATTCATAGGAACTCATGTTTGCGGACTCTTGAGCCTCTTTAGTTTCTCTTCTAGATTTTTGGGAACGGGTTTCAACCATGAACTAGGTATTGACCAAGATGTGTGAGACTAGATGAAAATGAAAAGAGTATGGAATACCAAGAGTTGGATGGAGTGTAAATGAATCTGAGGTTTACTTGCAATGTCCAAAGTGTAAGACCAAGTATGTATGTAGTAGAGTAGGTGTGGCTTCCAAAGAGATGATAGTTTCTCTTGATGAGATAAGTTGACCTTGACTCTAAGTAAGACCAAATGAGACCCAAAGGTGATAGACCTTGATGAGGGAACACTCAGCAAAATGTTGTATGTATGTAGTGTGTTGACAAAGTATGATGAGGACAAGCAAGTGACCTTTTGACTCAAGTTTAGACAAATGTGAATGTAATGCAAGATGTAAAGCAATGATGGACTTTGTGAGACCCAAAGATAGGTTGAATGCTAGATGAAAACCCAAAGAGATACCTAGGAAGCTCAATAAGTCTCAAACTGACTGTTCCTTGTTTGCTGGATTATGAAAGTTTTCAATTCTAAACACAGACATTCCTGTATACTTCACAGACGCGTTTAAATGACACAGACGCTATTCTATCAGACATAAACACACGTAAATGACACAGACATGGTTCTATTAGACTCAGATGCATTTTTGAGATGTTGTAAATGCAATGTTGCTCCAAAGACACATACGTGTTTCTGCCCTTCACAAATGCGGTTATATGACACAGACGCGGTTCTGTCAGACACAGACGCGTTTCTGCAAACTTTGTGCAATTTTTCCAATCTATGAAGTTGTTTTGTTGTGACCAAATCTCAATGTTTGACTATTTTTCATGACAAGAGAACACAATGTTGATGAGGACTCAGTGTTTGCAAGTGTTTAGACTCAAAATGACTCAAAGAAAAGTGTGTTGTTTGATGTAAAATTGTTTTGCATACACTTGAAGACACAAAAGACATAATGTTTTGGTGTTTGATCTTGAATGTTTGATTGTTCAAAATAAGTCAAGCACAATTCTTATGGCTGGCCAAGACAATAGTTGTTGATCCCACATGGAGTTTCCCCCAAGGCTATGCTATTCAGAGTAGATACTTAGATGCTTGACCCCACTGGCTCCACCCTCGGCACTCACTTCTTAGGGTAGCCAAGCATCAGTCCCCATGAAAACTCCTCGTGGCAAACTTTGTATCTCTACTAAGAACCGTATGTGTGTGGGCCGCTACCAAAGGTCCGACCTCCTGCCCCAACAACTAGAAGGATTTTGGCTTCTAAAACAAAAAGGTGCTAGTAAAGGCATCCGCTCGTGTGGCCATACATGTGGTACTTTCAACTTTGTAAATACAGAAAGCTCCCAGTTGGTAGGGGTTACACCCTACAAATGATCAAATAAATTTGATCAAATGGGTTTATGGGGAGACATAGTGTCGGTATGAACAAATTAGCACATGTTATCCACAGTTTTCACCATGAATACAGTTATTTATAGTGGTTTGGAAGAAGATGGCTTTTCTTTTGCTGCCACTTGGGTTGTTCTCTCCTCACTAGTAGTCCTAATGACCACATGAAGAGACAAGCCCTCTAAAGATTAAACAAAAAGAACCTATTGCTCAAGACACAAAAGACAATGGTTCAATTTTAATGCACCAATTGAAGTGTTTGCTAATCTATGAAAACAAGGCACACAATGAAAGATCAAAAACCCTTGCCAAGGTCCTACAACAAAGATCTATTAGTAGTTTGGATTGTTTGAAATAAGCACCCCTTCCTGCAAGCACACAAGTTAGGTAAATTTTAGATCCTAAAGACTTTGTGACATAGGGGCCTTCGACAAAATGATTTTTGCTTTCAAGACAAGCTGCACCAATTTCGTTAGCTAGATCTGAAGATGTTATCTCAAAATAAACCAAATCTGAAATCTGAATGACGCAAAACCGAATCAAAGGAAACCCAAAATGTAACAATTTCACACAGACGTGGTTATCAAAAACGCAAACGCTATAAAATTTCATAGACGCGCCTAAAGCCGACACAGACGCGGTTCCAGAACACAGACATGGCTCCTAGACACAAACACGACTAAGGCACACAGATGCGACTTTCAGAATCTGCAGAAAAATAAAATACTGTTGAGGACGCAGACGCGATTCCAGATGTCGCAGACGCAGTAGAAAATCAAAAACGCGATCTAAAAGTACGTAGATGCGAAAATATCAAAATGTTGTTGGAAATGTCAGATCTGCAACTTCAAAACACAAAATCTGCAACAAAAGATGTTAAATGCAAAAGGGACAAGAGTCCCACCGGGCGTGCCAAAATGTATACAGTGAAAATGGATAACAACAATAATATTGAAAGACTATAAGGAATTCAACCACAAAACCCTAGCCTAACAACAACAAAGATCCACCATAACATATGAAGATTACCTAAGACAATGCAAATCAAATGAAATCACCAAGATTATACCATCACATGTCCAATAGGGTTTGAATCTCCATTCTTCCTATCTCCATTGATCTTTCTTGATATATTTGCTCTCAGATTTTATGTATGCACAAGAGCTCAACAAAGAACAGAAACGTGGTTGCAAGTAGGTTTGATTGCATATGAAAGTTCGAATGTTAGAATGTTTGATTAAAATGTATATGTCCAAGGGGTTGAATGCATAGTGAGGGTTTAATAATGAAGGAAGCATCTCCTTATATAGAAGACACTATAAGAAATGGAAGGATAAGATTGAGAGGTGTAAAAGAGGTCAGCTATGATTAAAGGTAGGTAAAAAAAAATAATAAAATAATGAGAGGGTAGGTAGTGTATGAATTAAGAGATGAATGACATGTGTCATGGGTAGAAAAGGTTAATGAATTAATTAAATAAATAAAGATTTATTCAATTAATAGAGAAAGTGGGATAATTAAATAAATAAAATATTTATTTAATTTAGAAAAAGGATAATTTAAATAAATAAATATTTGTTTAAATGAGAAATAAGGCTAGAAGAGGATAAATGAATTAATTAAATAAATAAAGATTTATTTAATTAATAGAAGAATTTGGCTCAAGTAATTAAATAAATAAAGATATTTATTTAATTAGACATGACAATTTTAGGTGTCTACAACTATATTATGCAACCGAGCAATGAACCTAGTCGGTAAACCCTAAGGAACCTAGTCAGTAAACCCTAAGGTTATCGATATCGGTTAATGAAGGCGAAATGTCTACCGAGTAAAGTTTAGTATTTACCGAGTTGCAACCGAGTTATGACAGTGCGCATGGGATGGATAAAAGCATTATTTAATGAAGGACAATGATTAGCTGGAGATGTATAAATGATTGGTATGTCATGCATGAAGTTTGTTAAGGATCTATGGCAAAGGAAAATCAGCAGGAAGATCTACAGTGCAGATTGAACCGCAATAACCTTATGCAAGTTCCAAGAAGGGAATGCAAGTCCCGAGGTAAGGTAAAACATTTTCAGATCAGAAGGATACATTGAACCTGGTCAAGTTTGAAGATCTGATGGCTAAGATTGATCATGGGAAATGCGATCAAGGAGATTTAGCGGTTAGCAATTGTTTATAAATAAGAAATTGTTAATAAACAATGTATGCGGGCAAGTGTATGCACAGGGATGCTACATAGTGATTACCGAGCATAGAAGCTTAAAGACCTATTTGAATAACAAAGTAGAAAGCCTAGTAGAGGGACAGGATAAGTCCTATGACTAGATTATTTTGAGCAGAAAGGAATCTACTTTAGCATTTTAGATGTGAAGTTACAGATAGATTTTTATTACTGTTATTTTGTAAGTGACAGAAAATCTCTTAACCAAGTAGACTTGACAGTCTTATATGTAAACCCTCTAGCAAGGTAACATTCTAAGTGAGTGTTTGAAATCCTTTAACAAGGTCACTTCTAACAAAGTGAAGATCCTAACAGATCTGAGGGAAATCCCTTAACTGGGTCACATCTAGCAATGTGTTTGTAATCTTTAACAGGATTTTCTTTTAACTAAGCATACTCTAGAAGAGTATATTTCTTAGTGGGTCTGAAATCCCACAGTGGTTTTTCCCTATTTGGGTTTCCACGTTAAATCTGGTGTTATGAGTGTTATTATGATTATGTGTTCATAAGTTTGCAGTTTTAGCAGTTTTTGGTTAAGTTGCTGAAGTATAAGTTACCGAGGTTGAATCTGTTGATTTTATGGAAGTTTAAGTTTGTATGATTCACCCCCCCCCCTCTCTTCTTGTTAGCTATTGGCATCAACTCTTTACATTAAGTATCAAAACTAACAATGGTATTCATGTTATTGTTGATATTGTTGTTTTTTATATTGGCTAGTAACCGGTAAGAAGAGCTTTGTGGAAGATGTTGTAAACCGCTGTGTTAAGTTTGTGAGTTGAACCGGGAAACTAGTGTAAAGGGTTAAACCTTTCTATGCAATGTAACCAGTAAACCCTATCAATTGTTAAACCCTAACCGATCAAGTTTGTTGGTTTATTCTCTTATGAGCGGTAATGATAGAGACACGTGTGATCATTGTATGAGGATAAGTTCAGATTGTTTTGGCGCATTTGTTTGTTGTCTAGGGAAGGAGCAAAGTGGATTGCATCTGATGCACAACGCGTGATGAGTTACAAAGTCTGATGAAGCGATGATCATGGAGCGGTTGGAATTTTCTTGAAGAATGTGAAAAGATTGTTATGATTTCTAACAGTCAAGATTGTACTAACTTGTTTGTAATCTTGATGATGAGAATTAGGTTTTTGTTGTGTTACCGACCTAATTGATTTGTATTTAAACTTGATGAAGTTGTTTTTAAAAGTTGTTGGCAAGATTGGCAAAAACCTATTGAGTGTGTAGTTGCCTAACTGGTGAATGGATCTGCACTTTGAGTAAGGCAGATTGAAGCTTAAAAGGGTCTGATCAAGCAAATGTAGTGCTATTCAGACAGATCAAGAAAACCTGTTGTTTTCTAACAATTACAGCAGAAGTGAAATCCCTTAATCGTGTAAGCTCTAACAAGCTTGGTTACTTATTAAATCCTCTAACAAGGTGGTCCATTAGCTTGGGTTCTTAAATCCTCCAACGAGGTTACTCCTAACACAGTATTGTGCTTTTCATCAAGGCATATTTGTAAATCCCTTAACCGGGGGATTCCTAACCAGAATTAGTTCTTAATAGGACTTATTGTAAAGCTTTAACAAGTTTGGCTCCTAATAGGGCAAACTTCAAAAGAGTTCAAATAGCTATCCTTGTGAGTCTCATCTCACCGTGGTTTTTACCTATTTGGGTTTTCCACATATAAACATTTGTGTCAAGTGGTGAATGTTTTTGTGGTTATGATCTTATTTGTTGATTTGATTAACTTCTTATAAGACATGATAACTAGAAGCATTGAGAGATGAATATGTTGAGATATGATTAAGCATTGTTGATGTTTACAAGATTGGAGTTGTCTACTGTTAAGTTGTCATAACTGTCAAACTGGTTGATGTCAAGTAATCTTATGAATATTGATCTTGACTGTAATATGTTTACTTTGTGTGATTGAATTTGAGTTTGGGAACTTTGTATCAGTTTTTTAGTATATTGATTCACCCCCCCCCCCCTCTCAGTATTCTACCAGATATTTATTCTTTCATCATACCATCATAGAGAACTAGAATGCATGAAAATAACAATGAAATGACAAATATTACATAATTCAAACACAAAGTAGGGTTGTCTCCATTGTTCTCCTATCCTCCATGATTTTGTATTTGATATGGTTTCTCTCATATTTGTTTTGCACTTGCATGAGAGATCATGAAAGAATGGATGTGGTTATGATGATGCAAAGATAAAAGTTGGAATAATTTTTTATGGAATGCAAGTATGCTCCAAATGCTTGATTGCTTGATATCCCAAATATTTGATTCCCTGATATGATATGCTCCAAATACTTGATTGTTTGATATGATGAAACGAGAGGGTGAGACTCCTTTTATAGAGAACCTATAAGAAATGGATGGTTGAGATTAAGAGGCAAAAGGGATAAAAGAATGGCCATGATCACATAGGAAAATGGGACCAATAGGATTGAAGGGTAGGTAAAGATGAAGGGAGAGATTAAGAGGTGGAAAGATAAAAGATAAGGATGAATAAGATTAAGAGGTTAGATTAAAATGGAGGGCTAAGATTAAGGACTAGGCGTTTAGAGAAATGAGTTGTCATGTGATTAAGAAGAAAAATGTAAATGAATCAAATAAATAAATAAATTTATATAATTAATAGAAGGAAAGTCACATAAATTAAATAAATAATTTTTTATTTAATTTGGGGAAGAGGGGCATGACCATTAAATAAATAATAAATATTTATTTAATTAATAGACGAAAGGACCATGGCAACATTCTAAGAAGACAGGAGATTAGGGAGAAATGGCCTTGCAAGTCATCGAACAAAGCAGTCACCAGAATAGGGGTTTCAATAACCATAATGCAGGAATTCCTTCAACTACTAGTAGGGCTCCCCCTTTGTAGAGTCAACCATGGCAAATAGTGAAAAGTAGGTGAGCTACTAAAGTTAAAAGAAGAAGGGAAGCTAGGGTTTTGATAGACCTATCAAATGTTTGGGCGGTTCCCATTACTTCATGAATCCTAGAATGTGCCAAAAAGGCAAATCGCATCCCCTTAGGAACTAGGGTGGCTGCATATGGACCATGTCAATCTCTTCAAAAGCCCCTATGAAATTCACAACCACGCTTCAATCAAGCAGAGGGTTTCATAAACCCTTCTGGTGTTGGAGGAACAACCCTGCCACATCGAGGCCACAATTTTAAAGACACCGAGCCTACTCTGGTGATTAGGAATTCTCTTAACCATGTAATTAATGCTTACCTCAAGGCAAGAAGGAGTAAGTGTGCCCTAAAGCCACTAACACCCAACTTGGATTGCATTAAAATTTCTACTCCAAGTGTCACCCTGGAGTTGAGGAATTATTGTGAAGAGCATGGGCTTTTTACAAAATGGGGAGGAAATGACCAACCTCTTGCAAAAATTGCCAAATGGTGGAAAGAAACATTCCAAGGATAGATAAGTATCATTGCCCTAGCTAATAGTTTTCGATATATCGAATGCCATAAGAAATTGCTGAAAACTAAGCTACTGTATGAGGAGCATGTTTTTTACAATGGAGTAAATTTCAATTCCATCGACTGACAATCTAAATTTGATGCTAATAAATTTGAATTCAAATCAACCTCAAAATGGATTGAAATTCACAATATTAATGCATGCCAAAATCCTCATAAAAATTGGGGATAAATTAGTCAAATTCATAGTCGTAGAAGCGAATTGGTCGAAAAAATTTGATATCAAAATTTTAATAGAAGTAGATAATGACATGAAGAATTTAAAGAACATAACACTAGATACAATAGATGGAAATTATATCTTATCTTCAGTATGGTATCATGGTCTGATCTCTAAGAATTTATCATTCTGCAAAAGGATTAACCCTACCATACAAAAGCCTCAAGCCCCAAAACTAGGTAAGCATAAAGAGATGTTTAACAAAGTGGATATTCAATTTAACAATGATATTGGCAGTTTCATCATAAATGCTGACCCTGAAGAGGTATATTATCATGCAACCCCCCTCCTCCCTTGGATCTATGTGCAAGAAATAATCCAGACAAGATAGAACATAATAACAAGTCCCTTGAGTGTAGGCATGAGGATCAGATCCAGAGGGAATTAAACAACGTCATCGATAACTTAATGGGAAAACTTGCATAAAAATTTGTAGAGGAGGTTTACAACAATGCTCCGGCAGAGGTTGCAAACAATAATATCACTCTCAATTTAGATTATGAACGGACTCCCCCCAGACCTTAGACTTTGGGAAATAACTCAACTGAGGCTACACATGAGGAGATCGTCTTAGATTCTTCGAATATGGAGGACTCTTCTCCTATTGTGGAAGGGTTGAATGAAAATGAAGAGAGAGAATTCATAATCAAAGAACTGATCAATATGCAGGAAGGGGAAAATAATATGATATTGAACAACAACCAAAGGAATATGTGTAATAGAGGCATCCTCCAGATGGTAGGTGATAATTTGACTCCAGACTATGGCAAGTCCACTGCCAACAAAAGAGGTCAGAAGTATTTTTTAGACAAAATGAAAATGGATGGGGAAGTGGAGGGGCAGACCAAAATCACAACTCTGTTGGGTCCAGGAAAGTCCCCCCCATCCCTCGTAAATGAATAAATATACTAACATGGAATGTTAGGGGCTTGGGGGGCCCTAACAAAAAATGCCTAATTAAGCACAATATATTGAAATCTGATATGGACCTAGTAATGCTGCAAGAAAAAAAAAATGGGAAAGGCTGACATGACCAATTTTAGTAGAAAATTCAACCAATGGCAAGTGGAGATGGTGGATTCTATAGGGGCTTCGAGTGGGCTGTAAATAATGTGGAAAAAGAATTCAATCACATTCACATGCTATGCCAAAATGCAGAATTGGATGGCTGGCAAAGTAAGATTCTTTAGCCTAAACCTTGAGTTTATCATCTTGAATGTCTATGGTCCAATCCCAATAGACAAGAAAAGATTAGTTTGGCAAGAAATAGAACAATTCTTAATAAATCAGGATGTGAAGCACATCATCATACGTGGTGACTTTAACACCATCTGCATACAACAAACAAAAGTGGTGGGATAAGGTCTGTTAGACAACCACAAAGAGACTTTGCTAACTAGATAAGTGATAACAACCTCTCGGAAATCAGGATTGAGATGGGATTCCACACATGGAATAACAGAAGAAAGGGTTTTTGCAATATTGTCGAAACACTTGACATATTTTTCTTTAAAGGAGACTTGACTGACTTTAAATCTGAATTAAAAGCTACTGTATTACCATGGTCAGGATCTGACCACTACCCAGTGCTATTAGAGTTAATGGGGGAAGCAAAGACGACTAGGTGTCCATTCAAGTTTGAACTGATGTGGTCCAAGCATGGGGAATTCCTCCCTAATATCCAAAAATGGTGGAATGAAGGTATCTTTGAGGGATCTAAAATGTATTGTCTTATCTCAAAGTTGAAAGAGATTAAACATAAACTGTTAGACTGGAACAAAAAGAAATTCAAAAACATCTTTGAGGAGAAGATAAGAATTGAAAAGGAACTGGAAATAGTGAATAAAGATGTTATGCAACATGGGATGACTCAAACAACATACGAGGCAGAAAAAAAGCTTCTATGTGAGTATGAGGATATTTTGGCCAAGGAAGAGATATTCTGGAAACAAAAATCTAAAGAAACCTAGCTAGAGGATGGAGACAGAAACACCAAATTTTTCCACAACAATGTCAAATTGAAAAGGGTAGTAAACAAAATTACTCAGATCACCAGCGATAGTGGTCAAACCATTATGGAATAGAATCTTATTGTGGAGGATGCAACCCAATATTTTAAAAATATTCTCAATAACTGGGAGCACTCATATCTCCTTAACAATAGGGCCTTATTAAAAAACATAACTAAACTCATAACAAATGATGATAATCATATGTTGAATTCCAAAATCACCTATGAATAAGTTAAAACTGCTCTATCTCAATTCCAAGGGGATAAGGCCCCTGGCCGAATGGTTTCCCTACCGGTTTTTTCCAGAAATGTTGGCACATTTTAGGAGACGAGGTCACTAATGCCTTGGATTTTGCCTGAAATGCAAGGAAGTTCCTGAAAGAATTCAATAACACCTTCCTAGCCCTACTCCCGAAGAAGGAGAACCCTTCAAAATGGGAAGAGTTTAGACCCATTTCTTTATGCAACATGACTTATAAATTACTATCAAAGGTCATGACCAATAGGTTGAAAAATCTATTGCCAGCCATAGTATCAAAGAGCAAACTGGTTTTGTACCCAATAGATCAATTTTGAATGGCATAGTTATAGTCCAGGAACCTATCCACTCCAATCAAGTCCAAGGTCAACCTAATATGATGATAAAACTAGATATTAAAAAGGCATATGACAAAGTGGATTGATATTTCCTTTGTAGTTACATGTGAGGTTTTGGCTTTAACAAACAATGGGTAAATTGGATCCATTTCTACATATCAAATCCAAGGTTTTCAATCCTACTGAATGGGAAGCCGAAAGGGTTTTTTGGAGCAACTAGGGGCCTAAGGTAGGGGGAACCACTATCCCCATTTTTATTCATTATTATGTCTGAAGCCCTAGGAAGATGCTTGGACGCATCACAGAGAGTTAGAAAGCTAGCGGGCATCCAAATCACAAGAGGTGTAGACCTATGCACACACCAATAGTTTGTTGATGATGCAATGATTCTAGGAAAAGGACAATTGAATGAAGCCAAGGAAATCAAGAGAATCTTACACTCTTATGGGTTGGCATCTGGGGAATAGGTCAATGAGGAAAAAAATGAGATATTCTTTTTCAACATGATAGTACAAGGGGAATCTAGAATACCAACATTTTTAGGTTACAAAATTGGTCATTGACCATTTACATATCTAGGAATGCCCTATGATAAAGGCATCAGAACCAATAAACTCTGGGACCCCCTAAATTAGAAGGTTAGGAAAAATCTATCATCTTGGAAAGGTTAATGGCTGACAGGGGCAGGAAAATTAACACTCATTAAGACAATCTTGGTGGTGATGCCCATCTACCTACTAT